>NC_136503.1:40418854-40436354 GCF_053919585.1 Euprymna scolopes
TTTAAAAGGTAAACGTGAACTTTAATGAACTACCAAAAGTCCCATCCCTCCCTTTACACCTCACGAAAGAGATCCTTGATTTCTAAGAACTTCAATTTGGGTAAAATGAAAGAGAATACATATGGGTAAGGTTTGTGGAAGAGAATCCCAGCAAATTGCTCGATTATAAAGAAAAATTAATAGAGGAGCGTAATATATATATATATATATATATATATATATATATATATATATATAGAGAGAGAGAGAGAGAGAGAGATAGAGAGAGAGAGAAAGGGAGAAAGAGAGAGAGAGAGAGAGAGAGAGAGAGAGAGAGAAAGAGGTGGCCCATAAGTCACTTTACATTTACTTAATTCAATAATTTTTTTTTATTGATATATTTTAATTTATCTTTTCAGAATTATAAAATAGAATCTTTGGAAATTTTTTGTATAGATAAGTTTACAACAGAACAACGAGTGAGGATAATTGAATTTCACTTTGAAAATGGACGGTCAATTGTTGCAATGCAAAGATCTCATGTGCGCCATTTCAATGTTCAGTATCCTCTTAAAAGATATGCTATTGAATTTGTTCACCCTCAGTTAGTAAACATGCTAGGGTATTGGTGGCAAACAAAATGGAGCAACTGCACATACAGCTAGAGCAACAATGCAATTGTTAACTGATGTTTCAGGATCGAAAAATCTTATGAAATTTCAATTTTGAATGACCTCCACGTTCATCTAACTTGACAGAACTAGAATTTTGGCTTTGGGGATATCTTAAAGACAATGTGTATGCAAATAAGCCTCGAAGCATCCAAGAACTTAAGAAAAACACACGCAGGAAATTCTTTCCCTACAACTTCCGATGTTAAGAACTGTCATAAAGAATAGCGCAGAAAGAGCTCGACTTTGCAAAGCCGAGAATGGAGGCTACTTAAGAGACATTATATTTCGTAATTAAGTCAGAACAAATTTCCAAATAAAAAAGAATTAATTAAATACAGTACATTTAAGAAAAAGTTATTTGATTTTCAAACTTTAAAGTGACTTATGGGCAACCCTATATATGTGTGTGTGTGTGTGTGTTTGTGTTTGTGTGTGTGTGTGTGCGTATGTGTGTGTGTTACAGAAGGTCAGACAAACATCGGTACCACTGGTTCTATGTCCAACATACAGACAACAAGCGACTGGTCCAGTTTATGTTAGATTTGAAACCGACGGTACCGATATTTTTATTATTTGTGACACACACACTTACACACACACACACACACACACACACACACACACACACACACACATATATATATATATAAAGAGAGAGAGAGAGAGAGTGAGAGAGAAGAGAGAGAGAGAGACAAAGACAGAGAGAAAGAAAAAAGAATATATATATATATATATATATATATATATATATATATATAGGTGCCCGGAAAACCCGTACCCGGAAAATCCGTACCCGGAAAACTCGTACCCGAAAAACTCCCCCTTTTTTGCTAGATAGGAAAACTGGTCCCTTATTGATAAATATAGATTGAAAACGCATTTTATGACCGTTCTTAACGAAGACATTATTTTTAAAAGAGAATACACATCTAATAATATTTTTAAAAATTATTTTTATATCTTATTTTTAAAAATAAACTTGATTACGGAGTCAAGATACGAAAAACGAAACCGTATATTTATTAAAAAAATAATTTAGTCTTTTTGTGTTATTACGAGGCAAAAATAAAAGAAAGAGAACAGTATTATCAAAGAAAGTAATTATTTTATTTAGAAGAATTAATTTAGTTTAAACAATTCTTGTGTTATTACGAAACAACAAAAAAGAAAACACAGTCTTATGTAATTTGGTACAGCGCTGAAATAATAACCTTATCATTTCGCAAGCCATTCTTTACATAGGGAGGAGAGGGTATCGTTTAAAAGTCATTACAGGAGCACTTGTGCAGTATGAAGACGGCAGCTATTGTTAGAGGGAGATAACTCCAATTTCTTCGTATTCAAATAACGCGGCAAATAAGTAACAAACAAGATTTTTTCCGAACAGAAAAATATTTTAAACCCAAACGTTTGTTGTATAAAAATGTATCAAAATGTATCAATATGTAATTATAAAACCATTTATTGTATCAAAATGTATCAATATATAATTATAAAAACATTTATTGTATCAAAATATATCAATATATAATTATAAAAACATTTATTGTATGAAAATGTATCAATATATAATTATAAAAACATTTATTGTATCAAAATGTATCAATATATAATTGTAAAAAAATTATTGTATCAAAATGTATCAATATATAATTGTAAAAACATTTATTGTATAAAAATGTATCAATATATAATTATAAAAAAACATTTATTGTATCAAAATGTATCAATATATAATTGTAAAAATATTTATTGTATCAAAATGTATCAATATATAATTGTAAATACATTTATTGTATAAAAATGTATCAATATATAATTATAAAAAAATTATTGTACAAAAATGTGTCAATATATAATTATAAAAAATTTATTATATAAAAATGTATCAATATATAATTATAAAAAACATTTACTGTATCAAAATATATCAGTATATAATTATAAAAACATTTATTGTATCAAAATGTATCAATATATAATTATAAAAACATTTATTGTATGAAAATGTATCAATATATAATTATAAAAACATTTATTGTAACAAAATGTATCAATATATAATGATAAAAACATTTATTGTATCAAAATGTATCAATATATCATTATAAAACATTTATTGTATAAAAGTGTATCAATATATAATTATAAAAACATTTATTGTATAAAAATATATCAATATATAATTGTAAAAACATTTATTGTATAAAAATGTATCAATATATAATTATAAAAACATTTATTGTATGAAATTTATGCATCAATATATCATTTTAAAAACATTTATTGTATCAAAATTCATAAATATATCATTGTAAAAAAATTTATTGTATAAAAATGTATCAATATATAATTGTAAACACATTTATTGTATCAAAGTGTATCATTATATAATTATAAAAACATTTATTGTAACAAAATGTATCAATATATAATGATAAAAACATTTATTGTATCAAAATGTATCAATATATAATTATAAAAACATTTATTGTATAAAAGTGTATCAATATATAATTATAAAAACATTTATTGTATAAAAATGTATCAATATATAATTATAAAAACATTTATTTTATAAAAATATATCAATATATAATTGTAAAAACATTTATTGTATAAAAATGTATCAATATATAATTATAAAAACATTTATTGTATGAAATTTATGTATTAATATATCATTTTAAAAACATTTATTGTATCAAAATGCATAAATATATCATTGTAAAAACATTTATTGTATAAAAATGTATCAATATATAATTGTAAACACATTTATTGTATCAAAGTGTATCAATATATAATTTTAAAAACATTTATTGTACCAAAATGTATCAATATATAATTGTAAAAATATTTATTGTATCAAAATGTATCAATATATAATTGTAAAAACATTTATTGTATAAAAAATGTATCAATATATAATTATAAAAACATTTATTGTATCAAAATGTATCAATATGTAATTATAAAAACATATATTGTATCAAAATGTATCAATATATAATTATAAAAACGTTTATTGTATAAAAAGGTATCAATATATAATTATAAAAACATTTATTTTATCAAAATGTATCAATATATAATTGTAAAAACATTTATTGTATAAAAAATTAATCAATATATAATCATAAAAACATTTATTGTATCAAAATGTATCAATATATAATTATAAAAACATTTACTGTATCAAAATGCATCAATATATAAAATTAAAAAAAACATTTATTGTATCAAAATGTATCAATATATAATTATAAAAATATTTATTGTATCAAAATGTATCAATATATAATTATAAAAACATTTATTGTATCAATATGTATCAATATATAATTATAAAAACATTTATTATATCAAAATGTATCAATATGTAATTATAAAAACATTTATTGTATCAAAATGTATCAATATATAATTATAAAAACATTTATTGTATCAAAATGTATCAATATATAATTATAAAAACATTTATTGTATCAAAATGTATCAATATGTAATTATAAAAACATTTATTGTATCAAAATGTATCAATATATAATTATAAAAACATTTATTGTATAAAAATGTATCAATATGTAATTATAAGAACATTTATTGTATCAAAATATATCAATATATAATTATAAAAACATTTATTGTATCAAAATGTACCAATATATAATTATAAAAACATTTATTGTATCAAAATGTATCAATATATAATTATAAAACATTTATTATATCAAAATGTATCAATATATAATTATAAAAACATTTATTGTATCAAAATGTATCAATATGTAATTATAAAAACATTTATTGTATCAAAATATATCAATATATAATTATAAAAACATTTATTGTATGAAAATGTATCAATATATAATTATAAAAACATTTATTGTATCAAAATATATCAATATATAATTATAATAACATTTATTGTATAAAAATATATCAATATATAATTATAAAAACATTTATTTTTATTATTATTTATTTATTTATTTATTTTTTTTTTCTTTGGGTAAATTTGATTCATACTTTTATTTTGTGCTTGTTTTTATTCTATTTTTATTTAATTTAATTTAATTTTTATTTATTATTTTCTCCACTAAATATTATTTTTTTGTTAAATTATTTTTTCGAACATATTCAAATAATGCTTTTACCCCACCCCCTTTTTTTGCCTCAAATTGTACCTTACAAAAGCTTTCGTGATTAAATAAACCAAAGAAAACCTTTTGCGCATGCGCTTTGAAGGAGCAATGATTAAATAAAAACACCAGGATCCACGTTCCCAGTGAAGTACCAAATTTTCTAAATAAAATATTTTTTTTATTATTTGATAATACAAGAAGTGTTTTCTTTTTTCGTAAAAACACAGAAAATGTTAAAAACTAGAGTATTTTTTTAGAAATATATGGTTTCGTTTTTGTGTCTTCCGTTCGGTTTCGTTTTTCATGTCTTTCATTCGGTTTCGTTACATAATCAACCGTAGCTTGATTTTTTCCGAGCAGTGATCTTGGACATTACCTTAAAAATGCAAATTTATTATCGGAGGGGGAGCTCGTTTTAAAACTATATCTACATAAGTAATTTCTTTAATTTTCTATTTTTGAGTGATTATCGAGACTCATAAAACATGATTATCTCATGTCGGACATTTTTTGTACAAAAGTAACACTCTACATTATTATTTTTTTTTTTTTACTAAATAAACTCTTTAACATAAGTTGAACCACCAAAAACTTTCAAAGCTTGGTAGAAAACGAACACTTAGAAAAATCAATTTAATTGTTTTTTAAAACAACAGTAAACAAGTAAAAATATTTTTTTTTTTTAAATATTATGGGATGTATATTCTCTTTTAAAGACAATATCTTCTTCAAGAACGGTCATAAAATGAAATGTGTTTTCAGTTGATATTTATTCAATAAGGGACCAGTTTTCCTACCAAGCAAAAGGGGACGAGTTTTCCGGGGACAAGTTTTCCTAAATTCATATATATATATATATATATATATATATATATATATATATATATATATATATATATATATATATATATATATATATATATACGCCTTTATCCACTACGTTGCGGGCCCCGTTCATGGCTGGTCCTATAAATCTATGATCTTTCATCGTCGTGTCCGTACCGAATGTTATTATATATTATTTTTATTGGAATCCTTTGAGATAAGTAATTTGTATTTATTTATTTGCGGACTGTTATTCTACTCTTCATAGTTGTTGTTATTTCACCACGTTTCTGCTAACTTATCCTCTGGCCGTTTTCAGGCGATTAACCGCGATGGGATATGAATGCTGGGTCTCTTTACTGTATTCTCAGTAATTACTACCTTCTATAGTTGTTGTCTCACCACGTTTAAACCAACTAATCATCTGAACTTTTAGTTGGCCAAAACGTGGTGAGACACTATATTCTCTGATGATTTAATATGTCTTATTGTCCCCTCCTCTTCGAAATTTGATTGCTGGAATTCACCAAACAACGATTCTTTACCCAAGTTGGTATAAGGAGCCATTTGAATTCCGGATGTAATAAATTTATAACTACTTATTATGCTTAAAATCCGAACAACCTTTGCAGGCGCCAAACTAGACGTAACTCTGAGCTTGTCCTTTTTACGTGGCTAGTAAATTGAAACGATTGTATTTGACGAAACATTGAACAAAATATATATAACTAAAAAATTTCAGAGTCAAGAGTGACAAAATAATTGTATAGCAATCTTGGCACATGAGGAAGAAATCATAACATTAAGTGAAACAGGTGATTTTCAGCTTTAATTATTGATCTTTGCCGATATCAGGTGATCATAATAACCAATAACAAGAAAACTGCGGGTGATTATGCGATACACCTGATGGTCTGTCTTGAATGCAATTCGTCACAAACCGATAAGACCTATTATTTTGTGCAGAATCCTTCCAGTCGTGGCGTAGCAATTTTTGAAAATAAAAAGGAAATGGAAATGAGCGCCTTTCGGTCGCGCCATCCGCTTTCGCAATTTATCAAAAGTTGGCGACAGTCGGCCTATTTAGGCTTGAAGGCGGCAAACTTAACAGAGAGAGAGAGAGAGAGAGAGAGAGAGAGAGAGAGAGAGAGAGAGAGAGAGAGAGAGAGAGAGAGAAACATACAAAAACAAAACAAAAAAACGCTATAATCCGACGCCATTATGAAACTTACAACTCGAACAGCTGTACCGAAAACGGAAGAAAAATATATAACTCACTCTGAAGAGAGAGAAAAGAAATTCCTAATGTGATATCTTTATCGTCAGAGATAAGTTGCTTGAGCGATACGATATTTTCCTTGACAAAGTCTTCAAAAAGTGGCAACTCCAACATTATATATATATATATATATATATAGTGAAAATGGTAATTAATAAAAACTTAAGAAAGTGCTCAATGCCGTTGTAGAGCAAATATGCGTTTTATTTTTTATTACCGTATCTGTAAAAGTCTGAGGATGCTACAGACGGCAAAAAAAACGGCCAAGTAGCTGAAACAATGATGTAACTTAACAGAAAGATACGGTAATAATAAGAAAACGTATATATATATATATATATATATATATATATATATATATATATATATATATATATATATACTTGTCTGAAAACATGCTGCCTAAATACACAATATATATATATATATATATATATATAATTATTTACTATAATAATTATTAAATACATACAGACACTAGTGTTTCACCCTTTAGGTAATCATAAGTGAAGGGTGTCACTGTTAACACCAGTCGATAGATCCCAACCTAGCAACAGAAGCCATCTCTGGCTTCATTAGCAAGGACCTAATCAATTCGGTTACCGTTAACTGGAAAGAATGTTGTTACAATTTAAACATTTATTTTGTTAAATGCCTTTTTACGCCTGTCAGAGTGATCTAATCATTATATGATGATCTGTCCATAAGAGCTAAATTCACCGACTTTTTATTTCAACTGAAAGTGCTTAACGATAAGAAACGAGTTTCTACAGGGGGCTAACATAATTATTTACTATAGTAATTATTAAATACCTATAGACAATAGTGATCAATCCTTTCGGGAATCATCAGTGCATGGTGTCACGATTAATATCAGTCGATAGATCCATACCCGGCAACAGAAGCCATCTCTGGCTTCATTAGTAAGGAACAAATCCATTCAGCTATCGTTAACCGCGAGAAATACTGTTGAAATTTAAACATTAAAAAAAAAAGTCTTTTACGTCTGTCAGAGTGATATAATCATTATTTGATGATCTGCATATATATATGTGTGCGTATGTGTATGTGTGTGTATGTGTGTGTGCGTGCGTGTGTGTGTCTTGTGTATTTAGACAGCATGTTTTTATTCAGACAAGTATTGTTAAATAGCACGGAATGTTTTTGCTTAATAAGCTTTTTTTGTAATTTTTCAATTTTTCGAATTGTCGTTCTCATGTCTCGGTCGAATCTATGCAAGAAAGTTCACTAGTCGTCTTTGTCCATCCGTTTTTTTTCTTTTCTTTAGCTTTTTTTTTTTGTACTTCCAACTGAGTTTCATCAGTTGTTTTCATGCAGTTTTGATTAATGTTTCTGTTCTTGCATAGATTCGGCCCAAAAATAAACACGACAATTCGAAAAATTGAAAAATAACAAAAAAGCTTATGAAACAGAAACACTCCGTGCTTGTTTAGCAATACTTGCCTGAATATATATATATATATATATATATATATATATATATGTTGTTTTCAAAATTTATGTTTTTAAAATATAATTATCTATTATATCAAAATATAATTATCTATTATATATATATATATATATATATATATATATATATACATCTCAGCAAAAATAACCTTCTTAGTGACACAAAATATGGTTTCCGTTCTGCTATATCTACAGCAGATGTGCTTACAGGTATATCTCATAGGATTAGCGAATCTCTCGACAGAGGCAACCTTTCTAGGGCAATTGCTCTTGACATATCAAAGGCCTTTGATAGGGTATGGCATAAAGGTTTACTTCACAAGATCTCCAGCTATGGTATAGCTGGAAATGTCTTCTCAATTATTAAATCATTTCTCTCTGATAGGTTCATAAGAGTAGTAGTTGAGGGGCAAAAATCAGAAGCTCACAGTATAAATGCTGGAATCCCTCAGGGGTCCATCCTGGGCCCAACTCTTTTCCTGATCTACATTAATGATCTTTCAAATCACATCCTTACATCATTCGTTGCCATCTATGCTGACGACACTACCATCTATGGTAGCACATCTAACACAGTAATCGACCAAGTTCTCTCCGATTCTCTCTCCTCTGATCTTGATCACGTTGTACAATGGGGAAAGGAGTGGCTGGTTACTTTTAATGCATCTAAAACCAAGCTTCTATCTTTACATCATCAACGTTCTGATCCCCATCTGTCATCAATTAAAATGAATGACCCTCGTCTTGGGGAGGCCTCAAGTTTTGACAGGCTTCTGGGCTTGACCTTTACTCCTGATCTTAAATGGAATACGTACATCAAATCTGTTGCCAAGGCCGCTGGAAAAATGGTGGGATCCTTCTATCGATCCAGTAGATATCTCACTGCTGATGCAATTCTCTATCTATATAAGAGCCAGATACGTCCAAAGATGGAATACTACATCATTGCTACATCTGGGAAGGAGCTGCTAGAAAAGACTTGTCCTACCTTGATAGGGTTCAAAATAGACTTCGTGGCCTGGTGGGAGATGTCCTTTTCTCTTCGCTTCAACCTCTATCTCACAGAAGAGATGTTGCGAGTTTGTCTCTGCTTTATCGTTATTTTCGTGGAAAGTGTTCGACTGAGCATCAATCTATGGCCCCCCCCTCGCCAAACTTTCACAAGAAACACTAGACTAGCTGAAAACATTATCAATAATTTTCCCCACTCTTTATCTGTGCCTAAACCTAAACATAGATTCCATGATAAAAGCTTCTTTCGTAGAACTGCACGCCTGTGGAATTGTCTTCCGTTTTCCTGCTTTCCAGCTATCTATAATATGGTTGTCTTCAAGTCCAACGTGAACAAGTTTCTGATGAGCCGTTCCACTTAAGTTAACAAATTTACCGAACTTCCATTACTATCGATTACTATATTGTCTTTTTGACTACTCTACACTCTTTAACCCTTATCCTTGAGTGGCCTATCGGCCTTGATAAGTGGTGACGCCTATGTAATATATATATATATATTTAAATTAGGGGGCTAGTCAACAACAATGTGTATTTTTTAACATTATTTTGTTATTCCGTGTCTTGGTTTTTCATTGAGAATTATGTGTAGATCATTGTAATAATGTTTTTAAATCATTGAAATCGTTTTTAACGCGTTTCAGACGTTCTGTGAAGCGTCCTCGTCATAAATTATTTTCAAATGTGTTGGAGATGTAAAAATAGCATTTTCGTAGTTCATTTGAAGTGTTTCCAAGGTGTGTGTGTGTGTGTGTGTGTGTTATTTCATTGGTTTGAGAATGTGTGTACTGTTTTATAGTATTATGAGGTTGTTTGCTTCCCTAGGAAGATGATTGTGCAGTTTATTTTTGGGTGTAGATTCACCAATCTAGTCAGAAGTTTTGTAAGAGATGACACACACTTCCTTAGCTCCCTACCACAAACAGTAGACGATGGGACAATACTAGCCACATTCGATGTTAGCGGCCTATATAGCAATATCCCACACAACCTAGAAAAAGAAGCTATCGCATATTGGATTGACAAACATACACATATTTTACACCCCAGATTCAATAAACAATCCGTGATTGATAGCATCGACATAATCCTCAATAACAACTCCTTCCAATTCAATAAAGACAACTACATCCAAATACTAGGCACAGCAATGGGTACTAAAATGGCACCGACATATGCCCCACTTACACTCGCCTTCCTAGAAGAGACCCTTTATGAAAGGATAGAGCAAAAGTACGGGCACAATATAAAAGCACTCTTCATAAAATCTTGGAAAAGATACCTAGACGACTGCTTTATCCTCTGGAGAACCACATGGGGGGATATCAGAGAACTCAACACTTTGCTACAAAATCTACACCCAAAAATAAACTTTACACTAGAACAAAGCCCCACAGAAATACTTTTCCTAGACATCCTAGTAACAATAAAAACAACAACATAATCACAGACATCTACCACAAACCCACAGACACTCAACAATACCTCCACTTCAAAAGCCACCATCCTGAAAACTGTCTAAAATCAATACCCTACTCCCTAGCACGTAGAGCCTGCACCATAGTAACAGACAGACACCTCCATTCGACTAGACTGAATGAACTACAAATAACATTGCGGAAACGCGGATATCCATTACCACTAATACAGAAAGATATTGAACTGGCTGAAAAAATTCCAATAGACCAACTAAGAATCCCAAAAGAACACAACAAAGAACAACTTTTAGCATACGTCTCGACACAAAACACAAACAACCCAGAACTACTCACACAGATAACAAAAAACCTTATCCTCCTCAATCAGAACGACAAACTAAACAACATACTTAAAACAACAAAAATAATAAAAAGCAAACGCCAACCCAAAAACTTAAAACACATCTTTCCTCAAAACTCGTTCCACACACTACAAAAGGGGTTACAAAATGAAACAAACCGCGATCTGGAGTATGTTACATAATAATAGAAGGAAACACATACACATTCAAAAACCCAGCACAAACATTCAAAATAAAAAAGGATCTAAATTGCACCTCCAGAAATGTAGTATATGCACTAAGATGCACAGCATGCAACAAATCCTACATAGGCGCCACCAAAGATTTCAGCAATAGAGTGGCCTTACATAAGAGCAACATCAAAACTGCAGATAACAGACACCTCTATGTTTCAAAACACGTACACACATGTAGTGAAAACAGCTTCAAAATAATGCCAATCTTCCAAACAGACAATTATTTTTATTTACTTACACAGGAAAAAACTTCATCACAAGATTCACTCCTGAACTGAACAGAGCCTAATATCAACACACAAAAACATGAAATGCAAGGCACACTCGCATGCACATCCATATACACACACACATAAATCAGAACAGACACATTAAAACACACACACGCGCGCGCATACAACCACACACAGACACAACACCCCTATCTCTAATACAACACACTGAACAATACCAACCCAACTTAACCTCGAAACCAACAACACTAGGAAACACCTAGAACCATAGTATAATATCTGTTCCAACACCTCGGTCTCCTCTCAGTCAGTGCAGGAAAAATCCCTCATGACTGAGACAACTATTACCCCTTCTATCATCCCCCTCCCATACCTATATTCCTCTAATTGGCCCCTCCCCTCTATGGAACAAGATCTTCCCCACATTAGGAACCGATCCTAGGTCTGGCCATACCCACATGGGGAGACAAATAAATAGAAACATTAAAAAATCCCCTATTCATATTTTTAAATACACCCCTCTATCCAAACAACCATAATATAAAGAATACCCGAAAAGACTGAAACGAAAAATCACAATACTAAAATCCAAGAATCCCAAAAATAAATATCAAAATAGAATGAAAGCACCCCTACCCTTATGTCAGAAGAGCTGGTCCCCCACTCCTCACACATACACATTAGTAACGACCTTGGATCACAGTCACCTTCCTAGGGAAGCAAATAACCTCATAATACTATGAAACAGTACATACATTCTCAAACCAATAAAAGAAAACACACACACACACACACACACACCCTACCCTAAAGGAAAAGAAAAAAAAACACAAGCAGAAAGAGAGAGTGAGAGAGAGAAACACAACATAGGAGTGAACACAGCCGAGGTCGACGGCCTCACCACAGCCCAATAAAAGAGTAATAAAAATTGAACATTCCAATAAATAGTAGACACTTACACGTTTCCACCCCTTGGAAACACTTCAAATGAACTACGAAAATGCTATTTTTACATCTCCAACACATTTGAAAATAATTTATGACGAGGACGCTTCACAGAACGTCTGAAACGTGTTAAAAACGATTTCAATGATTTAAAAACATTATTACAATGATCTAAACATAATTCTCAATGAAAAAACAAAACACGGAATAATTAAATAATGTTAAAAAACACACATTGTTGGTGACTACCTCCTTATTAAAATATACATCTTTCTTTCGGGTGAATTTCTTAACCCATTTCATATATATATATATATATATATATTGGTTCGTTCGTAATTAATTGTCCAAATAACCACTGGACGGATGGCTTCCACATTTTGGTATAATATGTTTACTGTACCCATGCGTGTTTCTATATATCTCTTTGTAATTATAATATTATACTTAATTTTTCTATAATAAATAGGTGGTTTTCTTTGTACGGATGCGCCATTTTCTTTAATTGGGGACAATTATTTCACACTGCGTGCCATCACGTGACATCACTAAACGGATCTTTTATATACCAAATTGACTTTTTTCGTTTAAAAATGGAATTATTTCTCTTTCGCTAATATATTAATATATATATATATATTAATATTTCGTGTTTTATATATATAAAGTACAATTGTTGAATGTTATTCTCTTGATTATATTTGTTTGGGAGAAGCACATTTAAAAAAAAAAAAGAATAAAACGGAGCGAAATTTAAATTTCCATTTTTACAACAATCCAGCACGTACTTCAAAAGTTTTATCATAAGTTAACGAGCAACCCAAAAAAATCTGGTAACTGAGTGTCAAATTTGCTTAAAATATTGTAAAAAAAATAGAACCTCTCCCTAACATACTGGCAATAATTTGGTTCCGTCCTTCCCTTGAGTGTTCTAATAAGAGAGAGTGATTTACTAGGATCTGTATTAGAAGCTGAGCAAAATTATTTCATTGTTGAATTCTTTAAATTTTGGTTAAATTTGTTAGTTTGCAATCGCTGAAAGCTCACCAAAAATTGAACAAAAGATAAAATTAAAAAGAATGGTACTCATGCAGAATTCACCCTCCCCCTCCCCCCACACACACACCGGATTCCAATTAGTTTAGGGTTCGACCGGCCATCGTGGTGAACGAATTCAGCCGAGCGTTGTCCAAATCTCACTTTAAAAAATATTTTTAAAGAAATGTTATCACAGTCAAGATACCGAGAAATTGTCAGTAAATGGCTTAGTTATTTTTTTCGTTTTTTACCCATCCGCAAATGCTATTAAAATAAAAGTCGATAAAAGTCGTCATTTAAAAAGAAATTTAAAAATAAATGTATGTAAAAGTGAGGCATTATTAATAAATGTTTAGTAAGTTTTCTTTTAATATTCATAAAGCGTAAAACTTTTTTCAAAATAAATAATATGACAAATAATCGTTTAGATATTACGACAACGTCAATAAATAAAAAAAAAAGTGTTACGTGCGCTTGCGTCAGAAAGGGAGCGATGCGTGTTTTTTATGCTCGTCGCCATGTAACTCGACGCTCCGGGAGTACCAAATTCTGTTTTCGAAAAGAAACGTTTACTACCAACTTTCTTTTAAAAAAAGTGCAAGTTCTCCTGAAAAAAAAAACTTTCACCTAACAATTTATGACAAAAATAGCGACCTATAGAAATCTGGGGTGCTTCTCTACTTTATTGCCGAAATTGGAGACGCCATTTTTTTTCACGCACTTTCTATCCAAATCTAGGGGAGACATCATTATATGGCCGAACGATTGCTTTCGGAAAGGGAAAGAATAAATTTACCAAAATTAACATTTATTACTTCCGGAAACTTTAAATTAATCTAAAATTATCATTTATTACTTCCAGAAACTTGGTAAACCGATATTACTGGAGAAAATGAATCTTGACAATTCAAAAAAATGTTTTAAATTATTTATTTGTTCGAAAAAACAAAAAAGAAACAAAAGCAAAACAAAACAAAAAAAAACTATTTTATAAAAGTCCAATGTTGCTTTAAAAGTAAAGAGAACATATATCCGTTTAATTGGAAATGTTTCGATGTAATTGATGAGAACAGGAAAGTTTTTCATGGAACAATTTTTTAATTTTTTTTTTTATTAAAAACAGAAAATTGAAATGACATATTCATAATAGTTTAACCTGGGCTAGCGTCATTTGAAAAGCCAAACAAAACCAAAACATTTTTTTTGTTTGTTTATTTTTTCGTTTGTATGTTTTGTTTTTTGTTTGTTTGTTTGTTTGTTTTCGAACAAATAAATAATTTTAAATATCTTTTTGAATTGTCAAGATTCATTTTTCTCCAGTAATATCGGTTTACCAAGTTTCTGGAAGTAATAAATGATAATTTTAGTTTAAGGGGGTAATAAATGTTAATTTTGATAAATTTATTTAGTTTAATTTATCGTTTCCGGAAGTAATAAATGTAAATGTTGGTAAATTTATTCTTTCCCTTTCCGAAAGCAATCGTTCGGCCAGATGTCCCCCCTAGATTTGGATAGCAACTGCGTGAAAAAAAAAAACGGCGTCTCCAATTTCGGCGATAAAATGTAGAAGCACCAAATCTACTAGCTGAGTGACAAATCTGCTTAAAATATTGAAAAAAAAAAGAAAAAAAGAATAGAACCTCAAGATGTACCAGAAATTTGGAGGAATTTTTGACACCCCTAACAGAAAACTGCGAATAAAATATAAAAAGCTTTTTCTTTTTAAAGTCAGTTGTTTATTTTCTATATGGCATATACTTTCAAAATAAACTATTAAATTTGTTAAAAAAAATAATAGAAATATTATTTTTTAAAAAAAAAACAGTGTTTACAAAATGTTTACAAAATACCGGCGTGCCTTCAGGCAGACATTTTTTACGTAATAAAATCAATAGAATTTTACGAGTTGAATATTTTTCAATTTTTAAACTTTAAAAATCTATCAAACTTTTTCTATTGGTTCAATTTTTACGATATTTTCAGGGTCAATGTGAAATGTTATGCTCTTTCCAATAAACCAAATATAATATTTTAGACAAACTTTTTTTTTAAATCACACCCCCATTTTGAAATGTTTATTAAAATTTTAATAATTAACTTATGTGTCAAAGTTTTTTATATCACAAATTTAAGATAAAAGATCAATAAAGATAATATTCCAATTTAAAACAAAAAAAGAATAGTTTTTTGGAAATTTACCTGTAAAGTCCAAAGTGTAAAACCTTTTTCTTTTTTAAAAACACGTTGATTTTTTTTAAATAAAAGCTCATGTTATGCTTACATCGTCAAGTAAATACGAGACGCTGACGGCAAATTTTTCTATCTCATTGAATGTTTTCTTTTTTTTTGATATAAAAAAAAATAGTCGATGAAGAAGTATTAAAATATATCAATCAAAAACTCGTGTGTTTCATTAAAAGAATTTTTAAAAAATCGATGAAGCTGATATTTTATTCTAGGGGAAAACTTATAAGTGAATGTGCGTTTCTTTTTTAAATACGGAGGATGAAAAATACTAATTTTGGTTAACATACGCAATAAAAAAGAGACATTATTAATGCCCTTGGACGAAACCATACTTCATAAATTTAATTTTAGCAGCAGCAGCAGCAGATATTTAACGCTTCGCGCAAAACATGTTACAAAAATGCGATTTTCTAGGACCCTCGCTTTAAAAAAATCATTTTATTTAAAAAATACATGGAATTTAAAATATAAATATGGATAAATTCTTAACAATGAAGAATGGAACTACCCATTTAATATTTTTTTTAGGTAAGTGATTTTTTGGCATTAATATATATACATATATTTATAAGCAAGTCAAACTATGTTGATTTTCTTGATATTTTTTTAAAAAAGAAAACCGCTTTAAAGAAACAAATATTGCCTAATTTGTTATAAAACCTGTTATTTTTTTTAATTTGGTCTTTTCTCCTTTAATTGAAAAAAAAATAGGGTTTGAATTATATTTTCAAGTTGCGATAAGCTTTAAAAAATAGTAAGTTGAATTATTAAGGTTCTGAGCATCATTTTTAATGGCCACTTTCTGATACACCTATAGAACCTCTCCAATACATACTGGCAATAATTTAGTTTCGACCTTCCTTTCAGTGTTTCCAATAAGGGGGGTTGATTTACTAGGATTTTTATTAGGAGCTGGGCACTTATTAAAATTATTTAATTGTTAATTTTTTTGCATTTTGGTTACATTTGTTAGTTTGCTAGCGCTTAAAGTCCACACAAAAATTGAACGAAAGACAAAATAAAAAAGAATGGCATTCATGTAGAATTTACCCCCTCCCCGCACCGGATTCCAATTAGTTTACGGTTCGACCGGCAATCATCAGATTCAGCCGAGCGTTGTTCAAATGTTGAAACACTAAACCAACATTTTATTTTTTTTTTGCAGAATTAATTAATGATGGGAGTATTTTTTCCGTTTATTTTCTATTGACAAAAAATATTGTACATTCTCTTGAAAAAAAAACTAACTTTTCTCTACTTTCATCTAACTATTTACAGTGTTCATATAAAACATTCATCTTTTCTTTTAATAATAAAAAAGAAATGTTTACTATCAACATTCTTTAAAAAAAAGTGCAAGTTATCCTGAAAAAAAAAAAAACAACAAAGCTTTCACCTAACAATTTATGGTAAAAAGTCACCTTTTCCTGGGGGAAAAAAACCCAACTTTTATTGATAAAAAAAATTGCAAAAATAATAAAATAAATAAACAATAAAAAATGCAATTTTTTATGAGGAATGTGTTCCATGTTAACAAACTGAGCCACAGCAACGCGTGGCCGGGTACAGCTAGCATATATATATATATATATATATATATATATATATATATATATATATATATGTGTG
>NC_136503.1:40438854-40471354 GCF_053919585.1 Euprymna scolopes
GTCAGAAATTTGGCTATCAAGGGGTCAAAGTTCAACGATTTGATTTTTGAAAACTATACCAAACTCCCCCTCCAAATTTCGGTCTAAGCACTTTAAATTTTAGATGTAGGTTAACTGGACACGAGTCAAACTTTTTAATAATATATACATATGCACAGTACATAGGGCCCGAACAAAGCCAAACTGAACTGCTAGAATATATATATATATATATATATATATATATATATATATATATATATATATATATATATGTGTGTGTGTGTGTGTGTGTGTGTGTGTGTGTGTGTGTGTGCGTGCATGTGTGCGTGTGCGTGAGTGTGTCTGTGCGTGTGTGTGTCTGTGTGTTTGTGGCGCTCAAAAGAAAGTTTACACTTGCCATTTGTTAAAAAACCGCCAATTTAACTTAAATTGAATGTAACTGTTTTAATAACCTATACCTCATTAGATTCGCCTTTTATTCCTCTATAATTTTAATTATTCATATTTGACTGTTAATTGACGTATCCTAGTGTTCACGCCAATTTAAAAAATTATCTTCAAATTGAGAAGGCAAAAAGAAACTTTTCTTATATTTAAAAAAAAAAGTCTCCCATGAAATTGAACATTTCCCAAATTATATTTGAATATTATCTGAACTCAAAAACACGCGGCTTTTTTTTATCCTAAAGTATGCATTACTTCTAGCTAAAGTTAATACATAACCCTAAAGGTATTACTTCTTAACCAGCTTTTTAAACGAGTTAAAAATAACCAGACTTTTATAGCATATTCATTATGGGGTGGTCGAACATTCTGGCATTAGATAGATAATTCAATGTTGAATTTAAAAGAAATAAATAAAAATACAAAACTCACCAAGATCCCCCCACCGCGACCACCGCCACCCAACATAGCCTTTAAATATCGGCATAAAAGCAGACTGACTGACTGACTGGCATTCGTCATCTTTAAGCTATCGCCTCCAAGCTAAGTCGAACTCTACTGTCCCAAAAGCTAAGAAACATTTCTGTTCGTAACTTTTGTAGCCTACTAATCTAAAAACACTAACATGTTTATTTTTTTATTTCTTATTTTTTCTCTTTTTCCTTATCACAGTTTTGACTTTACTCCTGAATATTTGTCTTGTTTTCTTATCTTTCTCCTAAATCTTTTTTGTCAAAAATACTATTATTAACCAATACTTTTTCTTATATTTAAAACGAGAAAAAAAAAGTCTCCCATGAAATTGAACATTTCTCAAATTATATTTGCATATTATCTGAACTCAAAAACACGCGGCTTTTTTTCTTCTAAAGTACGCATTACTTCTAGTTAAAGTTAATACATAACCCTAAACATATTACTTCTTAACCAATTTTTTAAACGAGTTAAAAATAACCAGACTTTTTTAATTCGATAAAAGTTCCATTATAGTATATTTATTATGGGGTGGAGCTGGAACGGTTAACATCCCAGCTCGACATAGATAAAGGCAAAAAGTATCCATGCATTAACATGGGAGGGAAGACTATCTTCAAGTACTATCTTAAGCCGGGAATGGTGCAACGGACTTATACTAAGTATATATTAATAAGTCCTTCTCACCTTTTATTTTTTATTTTTATTTTATTTTATTTATTTATTTATTTATTTTATTTTATTTATTTTTCCCCCCAATGGAGAGTTAATAATGCATGTGGATGTGTTATCGGCAGCTCCAGTAACTCTCGCTTCTCCTTTTTGGCCTTCAGTCCTCATTTCCAATGAATGATTTTTCTGACAAAGGGTGAAGAAAAAGCTGCTTTCCCGGTCAGTAGTATTTTGTAAAGTGTAGCCTGAGATGTCGGAAAATTTCTGTTTCAATGTCTATCCTTGGGGTCATGTCATTAGTAATTCTTATTTGTCCCTCAGTCCTCATTTTTTTAATGAGTGATTTTTCTGACAAAGGGAGAAGAAAAAGGGAGAAGAAAAAGCTGTTTTCTAGGTTGGCAGTATTTTGCGCGAACAGTTGGCAGAGTTGGTGGAAATTTTCTGTTTCTATGTCTATCCTTGTAGCCATGTCACTAGTAAGGGTGCTGGAGGTAAACGTTTCATCTGGGCTGACGTTACCCGCCTGAGAGTCAGGGACCCGAACCCTGGATTAATCACTAAGGAGGCTGTCCTATCAGCAGGTACAAAGTACCGGGGCTGCTGTACTGCCATTTGGTGAATGGATTTTGGACCATACAGTAGTTTCTGGTAGGGCCTCTCGATGCCATACTAGTGGGTAATTGTTACGGCTTTACCTTATCATGTATCACAAAAAAAATTCTTGCCTTTTTCTCTCTTATTTTACCTCTCTGTCCTGCTCCAACCAAGTCTACTGACCAGCTCCACAAACCCCAAAACCTCAACAATCATGACAAATCTAAAAAAAGAAACACGAATAAACCTAGAACCCCATCCTTCAACGTAGACCCCTACTACCAGGTCTCCTTCTCTAGCATCAGGGGTCTACATTCCAACCTTCCAGACTACAGGAGACGAAACCGGACATATTCTTTCTAAGTTAAACTGGCATAGGGCCAACAACTTCTCTAGACGAATTCATAATTAAAGGATACTCCACCTTAACATCTAAATCTGACCCCCAAGATCGCCATGGGCATGGAATATGTGTCTACATCAAAGATGGCTTTCCATGTGGCATGGATATCTCCAGAGAAGACCCTAATTTACCTTATATGTGCTTCCGTGTTGCACTATCTTACACCACTGCATTTATATTTGCCCTCTATCGCCCCCCCCACAACAGTGGGGTTACTATATTTAAGAGCATATCTGAGAAAATTGACCACATCCTGTCTGCTCATCCTTCGGCTAACATTCACATTTGCGGTGACTTCAATGTCCATAATGTGGAATGGCTGACCCACTCAAATAACACCGATGATGAGGGGATGTTTTGTCATGATTTTGCCATTGCCTATGACCTCACTCAGATTGTTCACGAACCCACCCGTGTGACCGATACACCCGGTCAATATGCAAGCCTTCCAGACCATTTCCTAACAACTTCCCCTGAGCTGTGTTCACGTTCCGTTCTATCTCTTCTGGGATCCTCTGACCACTCCGTTGTATCAGTTAAGATAAAAATGAAATGTAATCAGTCTTCAGATGTGCCTCTCCACCGTACTGTATATCAATACTCTATGGCTGACTGGGATGCTTCCGTACATTCATATCTGACCTACCTCTGCATTCCATGTTTAAAATGGAGATGTCCTCTATAGTATCAGACCTGACCCAATGGTTAATTGTAGGCATAGACCGATTCATACCATCCAAAAAATTCCGATAAAAACCTAACAGCTAGTCATGGTTATCCACAGAATGTGCTGCTGCCATCGCGCACAGAAATCACTTTTTCCATAGCTACCAACGTAATAGGTGTACTGAGACTAAAGCTGCTTTCAGGACTGCCAGCAACCACTGTAAAAGAGTAATAAAAAATGCAAGAGATCTATATGCTCAGTCCGTAAAATCCAAAGTAGCTGAGCAGCGGCTTGATTCTCACCAGTTTTGGCAAATAGCAAACAGGATCCTGAACAGATGCGTGTGTTCCATCCCAACCATCATCAATGGACCTGAGGTCATCTCATTAGCATCAGACAAGGCCAAACTATTCGCCAAGAACTTTGCAGCTAATTCTACCCTCTGCGAGGAAGGTCATCAACTCCCCGTAGCAAACAGGATCTTGAACAGAAGCGTGCGTTCTATCCCAACTATCATCAATTCTACCCTATGCGACAATGACCATCAACTCCCTGTATTTCCTCCTATAACAGACAACACGCTATGCAACATAGAAATATATGTGCGTGAGGTCGCCAAGCTAATCAAGAACCTTGATTCCAGTAAAGCAACTGGTCCTGACGGCATTCCAGTTATAGTGCTGAAAATCTCCAACTAGAACTTGCCCCCATACTTACAAAACGTCCTCTCCCTCTCAGTACTGACCAATAAGTCTTCTGTGTGTCATGAGTAAGTTGTTGGAATCCATATTAAATAAACAAATAGTCAACCACCTCAAGAGAAACAACCTTCTTAGTGACATGCAATGTGGCTTCCGCTCTGCAAGATCTACAGCAGATCTACTGACGGTTATATCACATAGGATTAGTGAATCTCAAAGGTTTTCGTTCCAGGGCAATTGCTCTTGACATATCGAAGGCCTTCAATAAGGTATGGCATAAGGGCCTACTTCACAAGATTTCCAGCTACGGTATTACTGGAAATGTTTTCTCAATCATTAAATCATTTCTCTCTAATAGGTTCATAAGAGTAGGGGTTGATGGGCAGAAATCAGAGGCCCACAGTATTAATGCTGGAGCCCCCAGGGGTCCACCCTGGGCCCAACTCTCTTCCTTATCTACATCAATCATCTCCCAAAACACATACTTAAATCATTCGTTGGCATCTATGCTGATAACACGACTATCTATGGTAACACATCAAAGGCCGTAAATGACAAAGTTCTCTCTAATTCTCTCTCCTCTGATCTTGAGCGCGTAGTACAATGGGGGAAGAGGTGGCTGCTTACTTTTAATGCATCCAAAACCAAGCTTCTATCTTTACATCACCAACGCTCTGATCCCCATCTGGCATCAATTGAAATGGATGGCTCTCGTCTTGGGTAGGCTCCATGTTTTGACAAGCTTCTGGGTTTGACCTTTACTCCTGATCTGAAATGGAACACATACATCAAATCTGTTGCCAAGGACGCTGGGAAAATGGTGGGATCCTTCTACCGCTCCAGAAGATATCTCACTACTGATGCAATTCTCTATCTGTATAAAAACCAAATACGTCCAAGGATGGAGTACTGCTGCCACATCTGAGCAGGAGTTGCTAAAAACAGCCTATCTTGCCTTGACAGAGTACAAGATAGACTTCATGGTTTAGTGGGGGATGCCCTTTTCTCTTCTCTGCAACCTCTCTCCCACAGAAGAGACGTTGCGTGCCTGTCTTTGTTTTATCGTTATTTCCATGGCAGATGCTCGTCTGAGCGCCAATCCCTCGTCCCCCCTCACCAATCTTGCACGAGAAACACCCGTCTTGCTGAAACTAATGTCAATAATTTTCCTACTCTGTATCTGTGTCTAAATCCAAACGTAGATTTCATGAGCAAAACTTCTTTCTTAGAACTGCACGCCAGTGGAACTCTCTGCCGCTTGCCTGTTTCCCACCTTACTACAACTTGGAGTCTTCAAGTCTAACATAAACACACTCCTGACCAACAGCCCCCTTAAGTAAGACACTCTATCAAAACCCCCAATACTAATGATTACTACAATACTACCTCATTGATTAGTGTACACGCAATAACCCTTATCCCTGAGTGGCCTTCAAGCCTTGATAAGTGGTGATCCCCATGTAAAAGAAATCTACTGAATATTTTTAATGAAACCTATATGAAATATATACCTTAATCAATTGTAAACATTTTCTATTCTGAAAGAAGTTTTAAAAAATTTAATCTAAAAAAGATATTTTAAAGTTTTTGTAAAAAAAATTCAGATTTTCTCATTATTCAGACATGTACGACAAAGAGGGAGTTGCAAAAAAGAATTATGATGTGAGGAGAAATACAAACTGAAACAGAGATAATATCCAGACCTGTAATAATACAAAGAGGGGGTTGCAAAAATGAGTTGTGGTGTGAGGAGAAATATAAACTTAAATAGAGAGTAGGAGAGTTTTTATAAATACATACAAAACCACATTCATTTTTTTAAATCCAAATTAATAAATTAAATAAAATATAATCTTAAAAAGATACGATGCAAGTTAGAAAAGCATTTCATCCAAGGCATGAAAATTGTTAACCAAAATGTTTTTACTATAGGCTTTAAAAATAAAGATACAAGATTCAATTTGAAATTAATTTATCTTCAAAGTTCACTTTTATCAATTTTACAAAGTAAGGTATAAAAATTTGATACCTTACTTGGTAAAATTTATAAAAGTACATTTTTTTTAAAAGAATATTATTCTAAAGTAGATCACAAAAGAACAAATAAAATATAGAAAAAAGTATTAGCAAGCAAAAATATGAAATCCATTCAAAACTTTATGCATCTTGCAAAATTAACACTTTAAAAAATTAAACCTAAATAAAAATCCGTAGTCTCTGATATGTATATTCGAAGCAGTTTTATCAAAGTACTTATTCATAGTCTGACCCAAGTTCTGGCCACTTCCGGCATCATTACAGAAGCAGCTGGAAGATGCCGACGCGATTAGCCAAATTCTCACTACTAACGATTATTTCGATTTTGCCCCATTGACTACTGTACACTCATTAACCCTTATCCACGAGTGGCCTCCAGGCCTTGATAAGTGGTGACTCCTTTGTAAAAAAAACACACAAAAAAATAACAAAACAAAAACTGATGTTCGATTCATGCAAAATAGTCCTAAAAGTAGTCTGAAGCATTTCATAAGTTTCTCTATCATTTTTTTCAAAGTTTAAAACAGAATTTTATTGCACATTACTCTTCTAAAGTGTCCTAACATCAAGATTGCATTTTTTTGAAATTCACCAGCTGTGACAATCAGGTTTTTAGTAGGGTGTATTTAAATTCATGATGTAACTGTACCGCGGAACCTGGAATCATAAAAATTGGCCAGTCATCTCACAAGATGTATAGCAATAACGTACTGAATTTTCAAGAGTACAGCAATTTCAAGTGCCTGTACAAAATAGTCTGGAAACTTATTGAAATCACCTCGTATAAGTTACTACCAAAACGTCTCACTGTTGTTTAAATCAATAATGCAACATATTTACTTTTAAATGCTGTATTTAAGTAAGTAAAAGAAGCTCAAACACAGCAATTCTTATGTTTAAATTACATAGCTATTTTCGAGCGGCTTATAGTAAATTAATATTTGGTATTATTCAAACTTAATTTTGATCCTATATTTCCTTTTTTATATGAGCTATTTTTTTGTCAATATAAACAAGTAATATTGAAAATGACTCAATAAAATGTTATAAATTACCAAAACGTTTCTTAAAATATTATATTTCTTAATTTTTAAGGGAAGTAATTCGAATAAAAACTTATTCAGTAAAATAACTATATTTAAACTATAACTTTATTAAAGACGTATTAGAGTAAAAATACTTAGAGCTAGATTGATAGCCGTCGAATGGCGGATGGTTATTCACTTGTAATATATAAGACAAACTTCATAAGAGAAGGTCAATAAAAATCGGTCGAGTGCTAATTAGAAAAGTAATATGCTCCACATCAATTGCTAATGTAATCAATTATTTTTATATTCAAAAGAGGGAGTGATTTGTACATTAAGGAAAGTCGGCCAAGTGGTTCCAGAAAAAGTAAACATCCTTAAACTTTTTATAATTTATTATATAATCTCGTAATAAATCCTGGAACAACTTGTAATTGTTTTGCAACTTAAAGTAGTGTTAATTGAAAAACCGAACGTAGGTATATATATATATATATATATATATATATATATATATATATATATATATATATATATATATATATATATACTAGCAAAAGTACCCGTCGTTGACTGGATTCAAAAACAGCCTACAGAAAATGGACTCTGATTTATAAAAGTATGATAGGTTATGAAAAGGAAGGGTTGTAAAGAGATAGCTTCGAATTCGGGGGTATCAAAACCAAAACAAAATATGATGAAAGTAAAAATAAAATAGATAAGCCCCATAATTTATTATACCATACCTGTTCACACTGAAACACTTATCACAATATTTTGTGGATCTATATTAAAAATCCTTGTTAAACTTTGTGACATATTACTATTCTATGGAGGTCAGGCGCGACCGAACCCCCCACAATTATATTATACCATATTTCTTCAAACTGAAACATAATTATCAAAGTATACTTACGCAGATAGATATGAAAAGTCTTTATTTAAGTTTGTGCCTATTTCCATTCTATGGAGGCCAGGTGCGAACGCAGACCCCACAATTTTATGATACCATCCCTATTTAAGTTAAAACATACTTATCAAAGTATTCTTATGTACATATATATCAAAAACACTTGTAAACGTTTTTTTTTTTAATTTTTACATTTTTTATTTCCACACTTTCTGGACCAGGCGCGAACGCAGACCCCACAATTTTAATGAACAACTGTTCTCCAGGATCAAACATACCCATTCCTGTGTCTCGGTACATCTTCTATCATTATATGTAATCAGTTTTTTTAAAATAGTCAACCATATAGGAGCCTATTCGTGACCAGACACACACACACACACACACACACACACACATCAAGCTTTATTTATATATATATATATATATATATATATATATATATATATATATATATATATATATATATCTACGTTCGGTTATATGTTATTTGTTTTTGCGATACGTCTTGAATGAAGTAAATTATTTACGAAAGTGCATTTTTACCTAAATGCGAGTTGGGAATAATTTTCCCTTTAACCAATTTGGTACACCCACGTGGGGAGCGGCATACTGACACGTGTTTCGTCATCTACGACTTATCAGGGTTGCTGAATCTAACGAAATTCGAAATCCGGACCCCATGGTAAGAAGCCTAACCGCTTACCCCTCGTCCACCTCGCTGACTGTTCAGATATATCGCGATTTACGTATATGTTATTTGTTTTTGTTTTTGCGATACGTCTTGAATGAAGTCAATTATTTACGAAAGTGCATTTTTACCTAAATGCGAGTTGATAATAATTTTCCCGTTAACCATTTAATATATATATATATATGCGTGTGTGTGTGTGTGTGTGTGTGTGTGTGTGTGTGTGTGTGTGTGTGTGTGTGTGTACTAGCAGGGCGCCCGATAATATCCGGTCGTAATACACGCTTTAATATGATATTTTCATAAATACAGATTTCGTATTTATTATTATACTAGCTGTACTCGCTATCCGGCGTTGCTCGGTGGAAGCGTGCCCTCTATCGAAAAAAATTTAAGTAAGGGTTGTGTTGTTGTTGCTGCCCAACCCCCCAACCTCCTCATGTTACGAACGGTTTTCGAAATAGACACCCCCAACTCCTCATCTTAAGAACGACTATCGGAATGTCAAGAACGGGTGGAGAAAGGTGGTGTAGTAAGGATATTTAGCAACCCTCAGCCAGTGTTGCCAAAATGAGATTTTAAAAACTCGCTAGATCAAGGAAAAGCAATCTCCAGATAATCGCTAGATTTAAAAATGTTTTGTCGTCTGAAATTTTCAAAAACCGTTAATACAAATCCAAAAAATCTCCAAAAAAGAAAACCACCATATTTTAACGCCCTACCTTACATGAAAAATAATATAGTATATTCAATATAAAAACTGTTCCGTGTTTTCTAACTATATATTTCTGGAATTATATCGGAACGGTTAGCTCACAAGAAGGTTTTCACATTTAATCAGCTAGTTTTAACTGATTTTCGGAGAGGGTATATTTTGTTTTCCGAGGAATAAATCATATGATAAAACAGTGGTTATAATAAAAATTAAATTGAAATATATTCAAAATTAAACATCACAGTAAAGGCGTGCCTAAATATAGAATATTTCCCAATAAATTTTCCATAAAAATAGGATGAATTAATATTTGCAAAATAATGTTTTACAAAAATCCGCAAAACATGGGCACCAGATTTTTTAACCATTCATAAGGGGACATTGAGGAGGGTAGGTAAAAATGCCAGAAAAAGTATATAGGAGAAAATAACACTAGATGACAGTTTTTAAGAATATACATAAAGGGAAAACATTAAGTTTGTCGATTTAAAAAATAAATTATAATTATATTTAAAAGCAGAAGAGGATCCTTAGCAACCCCTCTAAAAAATATGAGTTATTGCCTGTTTACGCAATTACATGTGAATATTTCGAATAAAATATTTTAGAATGTATAGTGGGGGATCATTTTTTCATATAAATTTAATATAATGATCCCTCATTTCTTAGACATTCTAACTTTTTGGGACAGGTTATTAATCTTTAATATATGTCTGTCTGACTCGTAATGTAAAAAACCACACGAAATCCTCTTAAGAAGTAAAACATACAGAATTTATCTCCCATAGCAAAAAAAAAATGCTCAACAGTCTTAGGAGCAACACAGTTATTTGTTAAAGTGTAGAATAGTTAACAGTCAGGAAATTGTAAACAATAATAAAAATCAACAACTACCTGACACCAAATGTAGTAAAATTCAAGTACCTTTTATACGGGCTGTAACTGTGTTTAAGTTCTTTTGATTTCATTTATTGTATTAATAGTTGTCTTTACAATAATTAACGAGTTGCTTGTCGCTTAAGCATTGGGGACTTTAAACTTGAAAAATTGTATATAAAATGTCTGACTACAATTAACTCTAAATTTTGGAGTGCAACTCGAACATAAGGTTAGTGGTAGCATAAATCAAAGAATAAAGAGTTTTAAAAAAGTGACCGGCAGTTCCTAGGCGTGAATGCTAATTAGAAAATGGGGGAGGGAGGTCGCCTTAGAATTTACCCTTATAACGCGTGATTGAATGAGTGACATAAATAAAATTGTAACATGACTGATCTCTCTTTCTCTCTTTCTCTCTGTAAATCTCCATCACTGTCTCTCTATCTGTCTGTCTGTCTGTCTCTTTCTCTCTGTGTGTCTCCCTCCCCTGTACCCCCTTCTGTCTCTGTCTCTGTCTCTGTCTCGATCTCTCTTTCTCTCTCTCTGTGTATCGCTCGCTGGTGGGTATAATCCTCAAGTTTGTGAGAAAATACGGTCTAAGTAAATAAATAAAGACAAGGAAGTGAGTGGAATTCTCTATATCTCTGTCTCTCTTTCTCTATTATTCTCTCTCTCTCTGTATATCTCTATCTTTAACTATCTCTCTCTGTCTCTCTTCCTCCCCCTATATCCCGCTCTTTCTCTATCTGTCTGTCTGTCTGTCTCTCTCTCTATCTCTCTCTGTATATCTCTATCTGTCTCTGTCTGTCTGTCTCTCTGTCTGTGTCTCTCGCCCTCTCCCTGTAACCCCCTCTGTCTGTCTGTCTGTCTGCTTCTCGCTCTCTCTCTCTCTCTCTCTCCCTCTTTCTCTCTTTTGCTGGTCGGTATAACCCTCAAGTTCGTAAGAAAAGAAAATACGGTCTAAATAAATATATTAAGGCAACAAAGATGGTAGTGGGCGAAATTCTTTGTATCTCTAACTCTCTCTCTCTCTCTCTCTCTCTCCCGCCCACTGTCTATCTGTCTGTTTTCTCTCTCACTCTATGTCTCTCTCCCTCCCTCTGTATCCCCCTCTTTCTCTGTCTCACTTTCTCTCTCTATTATTCGCTGGTCGGTGTAATCGGCGAGTTGGTAAAAACAGAAAATATGGTTTAAGTAAGTAAATATAGACATAAATAAATAGAAATATGTAGAAATAACGAAGACGGGATTAAGTAAAACTAAATGTAGAACATAAGGTTCGTAATGTAACGAATGGATATTTATAAACATGGTGGCGTGATTATGAGTTTCAATTATGTGTTCATCAAATGTTTCAAAATGATTTTCAAAAATATTTACGCAATTTTTAAAAGCTACATGGATGTCGGTCTTTTTATTATAAATTTACAAACTAAATTGGATCCAAAATAATTGATAGTTGCTATATCTTCAATTCAAGAAAATTGAGTTGCTAATTAGAAATATGTATATTTTTAGAAACTCCATGAAGTTTTACATATGAGAAAGAAACTAGAAATTTTTAAGTTTAAAGATAAAAATATCTACTTAACAGAAAAAGCAAAATTGCTATAAAAGGTAGACATGGAATGCACATTACTTAAGGGATACTACTAACGAAAAATACTATTATAATATTAATATGTAAAGCAAAAATGAAATTCAAAATAACGCCGTGATTAATGCCAGCAGAGTCTGATTAACTTGTTTAGGAAAGAGAAGTCAAAACACGGAGCTGAATGAAGTGGAAGGAGATAAATATGAATGATAGGACCTCTTTATCATATCTGAAAGGGACACAGTGTTCCAAGTTATGACAACAAGACGATTGTCAGCACCCTCAAAATGCAAATCTGGACGGTTTACGCTTGAGGACACAGTTCATCGAATTTTCCAGATACGGTTATGGTCTTTGGTGTGGTTTCAAGTGAGGGCCACAATATGCCACCTCACATCTTCAATGTCGGCTTGAAAGTCAAGACCAAAGTGTACGTAGAATTTGCTGAAGGTGATTCCCTGGTTCAATCATGTAGCCGCTGGCATATCCTGGGTGTGGCAGCAGAATCGACGCCGGTCCACAAGCCCAAAGAAACCCAGGCTTCGCTTCAGAAGGAGTGCTACGACTTTGTATCCTTCTTCCACTAGCCCCTCTTCCCCTCGACCTGAACCCGCTGAACTACTTCGTTTGGTCATATGTCAAGAACATCGCCAACATGACCTCTCACAACACCGAAGCCAGCCTGATCGCCGCCACCCGCCGAGTATTTGCAGAGCTCTCACCGGCGCTTGTGGAAAAGGCATGCTTCCAGTTCCAAACCAGTATCAAGGCGGTGGTTTAGGCTGAAGGTAGCTACATTGAATAGATGTCAGCTCTACTACATAATCAAGTTATCTGAATAGATTTTTTTCAATAAAAGTTTTCAAATAAATCTGTGGTGTTTTCTTTAGGGCGACAACTTTATCGTTCCACCCTGAATATGTACACACACACACGCACACACACACACGCACACACACACACATTTTTAAACATGGAGGTAGGAAAACCTAGAAGCTCGACGTCTTATGCAGGCCTTTTCCAGAGTAAAAATGGCCAATAACGACAGGATCAGTTATTTGGACGTATATAATCTGAGAAGGAGGAGAGCAAGATGTTTATTTTTATGTAAATTAGGAAAATTATATGCATATATACGGTTTGCGATAATTAGAAAAAATAAATTAACGCATTATATATGCGTTCACATGTACTTTCTAGATTTATCCGGCATCTAAATTATTTTCGTGAATAATTGTTTTTTGATAAGTGAGGAGAAATATGAAAAAAAAGAAGCTTTTTCTTTGTTTTATTATATAGCTAGAGTGGGAAATGAAAGCGAATTCGATCAAACGACGAAGTGATTTGATGTAGGTTTTAAGAGTTGCATTCTCAAAGTCAATGTGGTGATTATGCTCCATAGTGTGAGATAAAATGGCGTTTAATGTGTTACTTGTTTTTATATCTCTCTCTTATACTCATAGAGTCTCGATTAGATTGGACTTCGTCTATGTATATTTTACCACCATTAAGACCGAGTATGGAGTATACACCGGTCTTGACCTTCGGTTCAATGTTAGATTTAGATGTTCGGACTGTATCCTTCATTGTTGAGTAAGTTGCTTGTGATATTTCGATGCATGTTATATTTAATTTTTATAGATGGGTTTTTATAGATGAGTTATTATTAATGTTAGTAGGTCGGACCAAATTTCTATTTTGTCGGGTAAATATAATATAATATGATATAATATAATTATATATAATATAATATAATATAACATAATATAATTGTATATAATATAATATAACATTATATATGCATACTAGCATGGGTGCCCGGCGTTGCCTGGGTGTTTGGAGTTGTATGCTGATAAAAAAAAAAAAAAAAACGTCTTTTTTTTTATAACTTTGTCCCCTATTATGACCCCTTAACATTTATTGTTTGGGGCTCAAATCCAGTTATTAAGTTAGATCCATGTCCACGGAACCTATATATAAAATTTCACGTGTTTAGACTCCAAATTGTAGGAGGAGTTTGGTAGAGTTCTCAAAGGTCAAATCGTAGAACTTTGACCTCTTAATCGGAGGTGTATGCTGTGCAAAAAAAGCAAAAAAACAAAAAAATGGTTAATTTTTTAAAACTTTGACCCCTATTATGACCCCTTAAAATTTATAGTTTCGGGCTCAAATCACTTTATTAAGTTAGATCCAGGTTCAAGGAACCTATATCTAAAATTTCAAGTGTCTAGACCCAAAATTGTCGGAGGAGTTTGGTAGAGTTCTTAAAGGTCAAATCGTTGAAATTTGACCCCTTAACAGCCAAATTTCTTGCTGAGACCCGTCACATCGCTTTTCCCAAATCTCAGTACCCGGTATTTCAAATTTCGAGTCTATAGACTAAAAATTGACAGAGTTATTGCGTAGGGAAATGTACACAGACAGACAGACACACAGACACACAGACAGACAGACAGACAGACACGCTCACTTTTATAGATATACTAGCAGGGGTGCCCGGCGTTGCTCGGGTGTTTGGAGGTGTATGCTGTGCAAAAAAAAGCAAAAACAACAAAAAAAAATGGTTAATTTTTTAAAACTTTGACCCCTATTATGACCCCTTAAAATTTATAGTTTCGAGCTCAAATCACTTTATTAAGTTAGATCCAGGTTCAAGGAACCTATATCTAAAATTTCAAGTGTCTAGACCCAAAATTGTCGGAGGAGTTTGGTAGAGTTCTTAAAGGTCAAATCGTTGAAATTTGACCCCTTAACAGCCAAATTTCTGGCTGACACCCATCACATCGATTTTCCCAAATCTCAGTACTCGGTATTTCAAATTTCGAGTCTATAGACTAAAAATTGACAGAGTTATTGCGTAGGGAAATGTACACAGACAGACAGATACACAGACACACAGACAGACAGACAGACACGTTCACTTTTATAGATATATAGATAGATATAAATATTTATATATATATGTTATATATTATAACATTATATATACATATTTAAATATTTATATATATATATTATATAATTATACTAATCGATGTGTTAAACGTGTGGACGTGTTCTTTTTTCGAAGGCAGGGTATATGAACCATATAAAATCTCACATTGACAAACCGTCGTTATCAAGTGTGCTAAAGTGACCCAATAGCATAGTATGTGTTTTATGCAGTAAGGTATGTAGGTTTTCATCTGGATTGAAAACGCATATAATGGGACACAAAGACAGTATTAATCGTATGGATCAAATCAACCCTGTTACGACTTTGACTTTTGTGTGTCATGTCAGTCATTGTCCTTGTAAATCAGCCGCCGACCTTCAAAGACACCCCAGAACACATGAGGGCTATTTGATGCAGAACATGAAACTTGAAACGGCAATCGTCAGTAGAGATGCTGCAATCATATATATATATATATATATATATATATATATATATATATATATGAAGGCGAACGTCTGTGTGTGTGCCTGGTCACGAATAGACTCCTATATGGTTGACTATTATAGAAAACTTATCACATATAATAATAGAAAATGTATCGAGACGCAGGAATGGGTATGTTTGATCTGGCATAATGATGATTCATTAAAATTGTGGGGTTGGCGTGCGCGCCTGGTCCACAAAGTATGGAAATAAAAAATTTAAAAATTAAAAAAAAAAACGTACATGATAATACTTTGATAAGTATGTTTTAACTTCAATAGGGATGGTATAATAAAATTGTGGGGTCTGCGATCGTGCCTGGCCTCCATAGAATCGAAATAGGCACAAACATTCATAAAGACTTTTCATATCTATCTGCGTAAGTATATTTTGATAATTATGTTTCAGTTGGAAGAAATATGGTATAATAAAATTATAGGGTGTTCGTTCGCTCCTGACCGCCATAGAATGGAAATATGTCACAAAGTTTAACAAGTGTTTTTTTAATATAGATCCACAGAATATAGTGATAAGTGTTTCAGTGCGAACAGGTATGGTATAATAAATTATGGGGTTTATCTATTTTATTTTTACTTTGATCATATTTTGCTTTGGTTTTGATACACCCAAATTCGGAGCTATCTCTTTAAAACCCTTCCTTTTCATAACCTATCATACTTTAATAAATCAGAATCCATTTTCTGTAGGCTGTTTTTTAACCCAGTCAACGACGGGTACTTTTGCTAGCATATATATATATATATATATATATATATATATATATATATATATATATATATATATATATATTTATATATATTTATATATATATATATATTTATATATATATTAAACTTTTGAAATCACTACTTGATATTCGGCGCAACATAATAATATATGAAGTATTTGCTTTATAGTAATAAATACAAAATTTGCATGAATTAAAATATATTTAAGCGTATTTTACAACCGGGTCACGCTGGAGGTCTACTATATATTGGGTTCTATATAATAATAAATAGATATTTCCTCTATAATAATAAACACGAAATTTGCATTCATGAAGATATCATATTTAAGCGTATCGATCGTTTGACTGGGTAACGTCCTTCTATTAATGGTGAGAAGCCCTGACTGTCACCTCATGCAGCAAGAAAACCGAAAAACAAACAAGGGAATGAATTATAATGAATTTTTAAAAGAATATGTAAATTAACTAGACCTTTGGCAGATGAATGTAATTCCCCGACCTATATATAAGAAAGTTGTATTTTCTTTTTAAATAAATAGAAAAAATATTTTTTTATGTGAATATCAATACACATAAATATTGTAGGAGTATATATATATATATATATATATATATATATATATATATATATATATATATATATATAGTCATCCACATACAGTACTGTTTCGCTGTTTCACAGCCCATCAGTGCGGCTAGACAGGCAACTACCTCAAGCCAGGATTGAAACCCGACCGTTTGTATATATATATATATATATATATATATATATATATATATATAGCGATTACCTTTAGACCCCATGATTCGAAACTGAGTGTATATAGACAGAATGTTATCTTTTTGCATCAAATTCATTTTTATACTGCTGACGCGATGGTTATGTTTTCAACCGAGTTCTTCACTGTCATGTAGCGCCTAGTATTTACAATGCTTGACCAACTATCTCCACACTTAGTCAAAATATCGGTCATTGTCTAACATAAACTGATTTTATTCTGGGGTGGGGGGTTAACATCAAATCAAGGCCACTGAAAAATTGAAAGTCACGCTTTGATTCTATTCAATATTGCATTTACTCTGAAAAGTCATGGTTTAATATTTTACAGAATTTTAATATCTGATTGTTTTCCAGAATTTGATAGATGAATTTGATGCTCTTTGCTTACAATAACCATTAGTAAAGAAAAGGAGAGTTAGATGAATAACTTTGGTGTTATCAAGTTTTCCATGGCATAACTTGGGAAATATATCCTACAATATGGATAAGTAAGGCACAGATAAGACTTTGGCCAATCCTTATGTTCTCAGGGGGAGGTAATCAGTCTCCCAATTTACTTATGTTATTGTTTCACATACATTTACTTACAATAGGTCCGTTTGGAGCACTGAGAAACAGATTATGAATACCGAACACGAAATATTACATGGGGAAACCACCTTCTTATTCTTGATCCGTCTGGAGTTTTAGTCAGAACAGAAACAGGTAAGAGGCATACTAGCTTATAGACATGACGGTCATTAGTTTTATTTGTTAAGTGCACGAGACTAAAGATTATAATGTTCCCATATGGTCACATTGCTGTCTCGAAAATTATTTTAGCAGTTCAAGCAGATTCATTGTTGCCTCATTATTTTATACACAATAATAATGACACTACAGAGATACGATATGAAAAACAGAAAAGGAACAATTAAACACAGGACGAAATAAAAATCACACGAGAAATTGACTGGTATCTACATGTATTTCACACAAATATAGGCATATGATGATTGCTGCATCTTTTCAGATGATCGCCATCATATTTAATTCTCCCCATCTCGTTGCCGATGCTAGATGACTCTGCACTGCCGCCGCAGATTTGCACATCTTGAAGCAGATGGAACATACAAATTGAGCAAGTTCCACTTAGTTGACTTCCTCTGGTTGGTTGGTTGGTTGTTTTTGTTTTACGGCATATCAACCTTTTTTAGGTTATTTAATGCCGAATCTAGTTATTTTGAGGAACGATTTTTAATAGAGTATATATATATATATATTTTTTAAGTCAGATTCTATTTAACCCATAGTTGGGACCCTAACAGGTACTACCACTCCGGGTCAGGGTGGACCTGGGAGCAATGGCAATTAAATGGTGGCTCCACACTCCCCAAGGCCCGCAAGGTGGGGCCTCACCATCGGATATAGTTTTAGGTCATATCCAGGACCGACTTCCTCTGGAGATTAACCATACATACATACATACATACATACATACATACATACATACAAAGAGCAGAGTTAGTCGAATTTTAATGTGAAGAAAATCTAGCTATATTATACAGGGGCATTCTGGATTAAAAATAAAATCACAAAAAATCATTTAGGTCTAAGAATACTCCTCCCTCACAAATCCAAAGATGAAGTGCAATATCAGAACAAGCACTACACCTTGATTTGAGTCAGAAGAACAAGGGGTTTTACAAGGGTCATAAAAGTAATTGCTCTCTGGAAAAAAAAGCAAGCGGTGTTTCTTGGAGTTGAAGTGATAACTCAGATTTCCAACACAGTCTGTTCATTTTGATCAATGTTGTAAATCACCTTACATTCTCACAACAGCCGTTTACCGTTGATAACATTTATAAGTATTGCTTAAAATCTAATACCATTAAGGATTCCAATAGGCTCCGTCTCTGCTAGTGGATGTCTGGATAATACTCTCTCTTTCATTGTTCTTTTATTTTAGACACGTGAGGGACATTTCCTGTGGCACCTACAAATGTCAGTGCCACCACGATTCTTTGTTTTTTCATGAGAAAAATGGTCTGTCAGACGATGGGATCTATTTTATATATCAACCTTGCCACTTTATTTACCCTTTGGGCCCTTTTTGTATGTTCTATCTATATTCCATGCACAATCACGTTGACATGTAGTTTCCCGCCAGATCACCGAAGTTAAGCAACGATGATCTTAACCAGTACCGGATGGGTAATCATTTGGGAGGCTAGGCGCTGTATGTACCGCGCCGAATCGTAAGAAATTTCCAGGTTCGTATTAGAGGCACATTAATTCACTGGGAGAGATGCACCCTTAGTCGTTGTTAAGACATGCATATAGGAGAAGGTAACTCTGATGACGTCGGCAGCGCAGGACGTTGGATAGCCATGGAGGAAGATGAATCTCTAGCAGATCAACGGTTCTATGGTATTGAGAGTTATGTTATTCGATTGCAGCTATGCGGATAGGTGAAAGCACTGCGCTGGGGAAGGTAATGACAACCCACCCCGTGTATTCTGCCATTTATTCAAAATCACGTGATGTCTTCAAAGGAATCGGACCAACAATGGACCGAAGCCTATTGAGAACACAGACCATGATTTCATCTATGCCATGAACAGGCCACGATACAAGGTAGAGCCATATTTCTAGATATTTTGCATAGGTCTATTTGATTTCAATTTAACCGAAGTTGGTTGGTTTCACCTACCTCTATAGGGAATTTTTTTTTATATTTCAGCTGTTTCAATTAGTACCGTGTGGTGACAGTTTTGCCTTTGATTCCAATTTCCCTTGGCTTTGGAAATGTTCCTAGTACTCTAACAAGTATAGATATTACAGTCGTCTTTTCCCCCACGCTCCATACTCCATAGAGTGAGAGAGAGAGAGAGAGAGAGAGAGAGAGAGTTCCTCATATGTTCTGAAACAGCTGATCATATCCTTTGCAAATTTCACATAAAGGTAATGTACATGTCTGACAATGTTCTTAGATATATTTTGTACCGAAAATCGAAAAAGTCCAACCTTAAAAATAAATTTTTATATGGAAATATTCCACGTTGCACCGTCAAGGGGGGATGATTCTCAACAAATCATTTCTTCTTAAAAGAAAAACAAAACAAAAAAAAAAAAACAGAATTATTGTCATCTGGAGATATAGGTCAGCGGTAGACTATTCGACTGAAGATCAAATGATCCGTATTAAAACTTGGGTGTACCTCACCATTTTATTTAATTTTTTATCAATGAGTTCAATATACGATAAAAAAGGTACTATTTGTTATCTTTTTTTCGTTTTGGTAAAATATGATTTGTGATAATAAAATATCTGCTATCATAATCCCATACATACTCCCGAGTATTTCTTTCTCCTTTAGGATCGTAGTGTAGTATGCTCCCATTCGTCACTGTAGCATCCTCCCAAGTAAAAATATGCGACCAGATGGGGCATACATCCGCTAAAACAACAGAAGCAAACGTATATATATATATATATATATATATATATATATATATATATATATATATATATATATGAAATAAAATGGAGGTGGAAGGACCTGGATACTCAACGTTTCGCCCGATTTATGCGGGCTTCTTCAAGAGGGATGGTCATTGACCTCTTGAAGAAGCTCGCATAAATCGGGCGAAACGTTGAGTATCCAGGTCCTTCCACCTCCATTTTATTTCATATCGTCGGATTTAATCCAGCTCAACAATCATATATATATATACACATACAAGTCAGAAGGGAGAAATTGTTCAATGCAATTTATTTTTTTAGAATTTCATAATCTGGTTCAGAGTGGTTAATAACATAAAACATTTTTTAATAATCACAAAAAAAAAAAACAATAAAGTAAATAAATTCGCAAGTTGAAGTATATATAGTAAAAGTGTTCTACCTTAATTTAATATGTTTCTTTTTCTAGATTCTTTCTCATAGAAGAAATGATTCCCATGGGCATAGCTGATAGACTGATTGTCGCGAACGTATCATTGACTGGTTTTAACAAAACGTACTCTAATCAGATTATTGTATGATTCTCAATAATTTTCCCCACTCTTTATCTGTGCCTAAACCTAAACATAGATTCCATGATCAAAGCTTCTTTCTTAGAACTGCACGCCTGTGGAATTGTCTTCCGTTTTCCTGCTTTCCAGCTGTCTATAATATGGTTGTCTTCAAGTCCAACGTGAACAAGTTTCTGATGAGCCGTTCCATATAAGTTAACAAATTTACCGAACTTCCATTACTATTGATTACTATATTGTTCTTTTGACTACTCTACACTCTTTAACCCTTATCCTTGAGTGGCCGATCCGCCTTGATAAGTGGTGACGCCTATGTAAAAAAAAAAAAAAAAAAAAAAACTAAATTCGTACACCAATTCGCTATTTCAGGAATGTCATCATTAACTGAGGGTCGAACCATAAGATGTTTTTCTCCCTCTCCACGGCGGAAATGTATGCCACAAGGTCAAGAAAGTAGGATTTGAAAAGCCAGTGCCCTCGATGGAGATCACTTTATCCTTAAAAACGCCTGGGCAAACCTCTTCAAACGATTAGCAATTAACTCCCCAAAGAGTGAGAAGACAAAGCCTGGGAGGATGGACCTCTTAGACCTGCACAGGACACATGGCCATACACCTCAGTCGACAGCGAACAAACCCACAATGGTCAACACTTTGGTGGCTTGGATGCCGAGGGGAACCCTTGCCGCGCCTTAAAGCTTACGTGGCCCCAATTCTACATGAAACGCTCTGTTCTAACGGGTGTGCGTTATTAATTCGGTCATAAAACATTGACGCCAGTACAGAGCGAAAGCTACCCCAGTTTCATTCGTGTTCAATTTAAACCCAAGTAATAAGTTTTTGAGTGGAGTTTTATTTGCAGGAGAAAACCTTGTCAATCGGTTTGTCCCGAATCTTGAGAGGCAGTTGATACTCAGGGAGGCAAGTAAAAGCGATTACAAATTAGCTCCCCTGCCACTCACCGGAAGTTCGTTGAAAACCAATTTCAATAAAGCTTATAAACTTCCGCTTTCCCGCCCGGAAATGTCGATGTAAATCGCTAGTCTGAAACTGTGCGTAATGTCGGTTAGCGCCAGTAGGAGGCGCCTGGGAAACAACGGTGTCACGGCCGAATGTCGAAGAGAGCAAAACAACGAAAGAGAGAGAGAGAGAGAGAGAGAGAGAGGGAGGGAGAGAGAGGGAGAGATATGAGGGTGGGGGACAGGAAAGAAAAGCGAAGGAGGTGGAAAGGGGGATGTGACGCAATTAAGTAGAAATAGAAGTCGAGATGGAAAGAAATAATTCACAGGTCAAGCAGTGCTAAAATCTGCGACGTCAATTGGTGCACGGGAAGGTGATGAGGATGCTTTCGAAATCTGTGTGAAGGCCGAATCAGGTAAACATTCAATACAAACACAATTATTTAATTTATCACTAACAAATAACTCTCTAGAGATGTTCTTGAAATTTCACGTATGCTTCCAGAGGTGTATTTTGAGGGTTGAAGCATTAAAACGGTATTATTTTATCATTTATTATCACAGAGTTATGCGAATAAACAGTCAATGTCGGTGTAGTTTGTGTTTAGAATTGGCACGGCCAAAATGGAAGGAGGTAGTATGTATTTTTGACTGAGTCTCTCTTTAAAAATCTACCAAAAATTCAATAATTATTTAATCAATACGAAATTTTCTCCGATTATTAAGTGAAGAATGAACTTTATAACGGTGTACTTTTTTTCATAATCGATATTTATATGTTTTTGCCTACAAACCTCCCCTTTCTATTTGTGGTTACAAATATGCTAAAAAATAACCAGCCGAACTAAGCAAAATATATTGTATTGTGAGAAGGGTGAGGATTGTAGATAAAATAAACAAAAAAATAAAAAATAAAAACACTTGTGCACGTATCAGATTTTAAGGTTGAAAATCCTAATTTTAAATGTGTTTAATTTTCCATCCATTGTGTTTTGAAGTTTGAACTTCGTTGAATATGTTAAAAATAATTATCTTTCAGATTAGCAAAAAAGTTTATATATTTTCATTATTTTTACGAAAGACATTAATTTTAAATGTTTGAAAAATAAATTAATAATTTACTTTTAGTGAGCCAAATATTGCTAATATACCATTAAATAGGAAATGCTTTAAAGAATCGATACCAAAAATGGGGAAAAAATGGATAAATAATTGCGCATTTGGCTAAAAATACGATAATTTTTTAGACAATTTACCTCAGTTATGGCAGACCATAAGGACTACAAACTTGTTATCTCCCACTTTTCGAAAATTACGTCAAATTCTGATGAAAGGCTTGTTCACAAATTATGCGATAAAAAATTGAGGGAAAACTGATTTTATATAGTTTATGAAACAAACAGTTTATATGACTTATTGAAAAAAACAAAGTTTTACATGGTTTATGGAAAAGTATATTGTCTGCAGATTACAAATGGGAAAATTATTGTAATCATGAAATTAAAAATACATTCAATTTTGGAAAATAAAGAATTTATGGTTGATGTAAAACAAAAATATCTGAAAACAAAACAGTTTTAGTTATTTTTATTTACAGGTATTTTTACTAGGAAAAATTTAAAGCTTGATAGAAATTAGTTTGATGGAAAAATATAAAGATAATAATGAAGGTATTTAATTCAATTATTAAAAAAAAGGGTATTTGCCTGTTTGGTTGCAGTAAAAAATATTTCAAGGGTAGGAGTGACCACAAATGAAGAAGAAGGGGGTTAAGTCATCCATCGTTGTCGATTGAGGGCTAAGGTCAGAGTGTACTATCTGTTCTGATGCTACAATTAACCTATCCTTTCCTCGTTCAATGAAGAAGAAATCTTTCTAGTCGGCATAGTTTTACTTTGTCGAGAGGAGTGGTGTTTGTAGCATAAAATGATGTTTTATAATTTATTATTACCGAGTAATTATTGTAGTTTGCGCTCTGTTACATCATTTCAAATGAGAAAAAAAGAATAAATAGGGTAATCGGGTGTCGGCTGTAATACCTGGGATAAACCGCTTTGTGACAATATAGGCACTGGTGGATGTCTTGAGGGTGGATGCCTCGTTTCAGACATCGTATATAAATGCGAGGAACTGGAACATACACCGAATGCCGATTCGGGGAATGATTCAGTAGCCATATATCAACATTTAGAAAACCTGACGAAGAGGCGAGTAGGAAATCGGCATCTTTGGCTAAATGGGTGGAGGAGATCCGTGGAAGTGACGCAGAGTGTAAATTGTCAATATAGTGAAGTACAAGGGAAAGTACACCAAACGGATCTTGGCGTTGCGGGCTTAGCATTCTAGGGTCATGTCATATAATAGTATCTAAGAAGGGTTTATTGGATAAAAGGCAAGAAGTAGTCCGAAGTTGTTTGCATAAAAACCAGATTGGGATGCTTAAAACAAATTGATAATTTGTATATACTAGTTTTCTTTGTCTGTTTGGGAAAAAGAGGGAAGAAGGAAAAATAAGAAAAATTAATGGAGTAGTGGAGTTTAAAACGGAAGCATCTAGTGATACATATGGAATTAAAAAGTAATATAGACTGTAGACTTAATCAATCTGAGGCTGTTGTGTTGTGAGTAAGAAACCTAATTAGAGGTATTTTATAGTAGAACGATTCCATAAGTAAAGTATAGATATGTTGAAAAATGATGTATTAATGACTAGCAGTGGTTTGGCTTGTGTAAAGTCGTTTTTAGATTGCAAGAGAAATAGCTAGGTAGACGGATTAGGTGTGGATAGGTGCGGTGATTTAGATAAAGATTCATCCTCTATTATGTGAATTAACTTGTGCGTATCCATGACCGACTTATATTAGACAGTATAGGCGCATTTGAATGTAATTGTGTTTTAAATGTATATATTTCGTGCCTTGTGGCTGTTAGGGGTGCCCATCAGTTTGGGTTTATACGCAAAATAAACAATACGATAGCGTTGTCCATATAGCAAAGATGGCTACCAATGAAATATGAAATGTGGTTTAAAGTAAGGAATTAGTTTCGTATCCACACCCTAAATAAACCCATTGTAGATATGGTACTAATTAACATACTATAGACAAAAATAATTTGATAAAATAATAATTTTTTTTTTTTGCAGATTAAAACCATTTGGAAATATTAATTACCTCATGTGTCAATTAAGATTTTAATAGCATTACCCTTAAACTAAGACGGTTACCTAAATAAACATGCGATGTTAATTCTATAATTTTTTTTCTTGCTACATCATATGATCATGCCTATTATTTTTCGAAGTAACATTTCTGTTTTGTCTGATGAGTATACGTAAGGAAAAATCGATATTGGCATATCTTGATTGCTCATGCGTAGCGAAACGGGTATTTAAACTGAACGAAATGATTGGTAAAATTAATAAAACGTTGGGCCTTCGAATGTAACTATATTATTATTCATTTGTATATGCTTTGTTGTTATTTTCCGTCATCAAAACGCATACGTATATATATATATATATATATATATATATATATATATATATATATATATGAGAGGAGGGCGAGGAGAGAGGGAGAGAGGGGGAGAGAGAGAACTAGAGTACGAAAATATAGTTATAGGAAGTTAACCAAATAGAAACATTAATATTTTCATTCAAGGAAATCATTAGGGTTATTGCCTTACTAAGCTCTGCTCACGTATTCAGCGCATAAATAGAGAAAATATAGATATGCGTAATATATTACGCGAGTGTAAACGCTTCGTCAAAATTTATATAATAATTATGCTTCGCAACGTTCACGCAAATGTTCATATATATATATATATATATATATATATATATATATATATATATATATAGTCTCTTAGATTTCCGGTTCGTTGACTGTCATGGCTCTTGTGGGCTGCGACGTTGTTTGGCTGTGGAATTTATTATATACTAGCGAGGGGTACCCGGCGTTGCCCGGGTGTTTGGAGGTGTGTGTTGAAACTCCTGGGGTGGGGGAGTTAAAAAAAGTAAGTATGAGGATCGAACACGAACTCTTGAGGCAAAGTTGTAAATTAAAGTGTGAAAAAAAAAAACGTGCGACGTTAACCATTGCACCACCGCGACATGCTAACGGAAACACATTTAAATTTATTTAATTACTTGGATTTGGCAGGTGCCCGTTTTAATGAGTTAATGAGGTCAAGTGTGACTGTGGGATAGTATTGATTTACTGCGGAATGCTTTTTTTTATTTTTATTTTTTTTCCCAAGATGTTATAGGAAAAAGACTAACCCATATGCGGCGAGCGACAAGTGTTGAATATTTATCTTCCCGAAATCGAGAAAATTAAATAGACAGGCGAGCTTCGTTGTTAACTGTGAGATATTACGATTTATATGTGATATAAACAGTTTTAAAAAGTTGTGAAGCGAGCGACCGCTTCTCCGAAAAAAGCCTTTTTAGACACACAGAAAAAGCGAACACACATACATACATACATACATACATACATACATACATACATACATTTTCGCTTTTATATTTATAGACTAGGGGGAAGGATACCCGGCGATGCCGGGGTGTTTTGATGTGTGTGTACTAGGGCGGGGGTTGGGTGTTAATCAAAACATAAGAATAAGCGAAGTAAAAAAAGAAAACAGAAAAACGAACGTTAAAACGTATCTGAAAAATAAAGCGGGGGGGGGGTAATCAAAACATAGAAAAAAAAACACAAAAAAACTAACGTCAGGCAAACGAACGAATTTAAATGTAAAAATCGAAAAAACAAAAACAGAAAAACGAACTGCTTTAAAAAATATGAAAAATATAAACCAAAAAAAAATGGCTTAAATAAGCCTGTTTCGATATTAAAATTTAAAAAATATGTGGGTACCCGGGTGTTTTTGGGTGTGTGTGGTCGGTCGGAGGTGGGGGTGTTAATCAAAACCTAATAATAAGCGAAGCAAATAAAAACCGAAAAACGAACGTGACGTGAAAAATGGCTTAAATAACAATGCTTCAATATTAAAATTTTAAAAATCGAAAAAAAAAAACCTCACACCACGATTCGAACCCAAAATGTTTACATAATGACTCAACGCTCTAACCAATTGAGCTAACACGAAACATGAAATTGTGTCAGTTCTTAAAATATTTAAACTAAATCAGGTCATGACGTTGTCTGACGCATGCGTAGAACTGATCTCGTCATGAAAGAACGGTTTTTGCTGACCCCCTGTAGAAAAGTGTTGATTTCAAGGTGAAAAAAATACCGTTTTTGGCCAATTTTTCGATGTTCGTCGGGCGAAGGATGGGGCTTTCACATGAGATCAAATTTGTGAATTTTTGTTCTGTCTGTCGAAAGTTTTCCATACACACATACACACATACATACATACATTTTCGCTTATATATATATATATATATATATATATATATATATATATATATATATATATATAATCTCTCACATTCTGAAAAATAATACATATGTATATATATATATATATATATATATATATATATATATAGTCTTGGCTCTCACATTCCGAAAATCATATATATATATATATATATATATATATATATATATATATATATATATATATGTATATATATATAAGTAATCTCCTTTTTCCCCTCTGATAATTCAATTATTATATGAAACTAATCGCATACTTACCATGCAATTATTTCCCACTCAGTACCAACTGTTCTTCCCACAGTGAGTTTTACGAACATATTTATACATTTTTAATTATTATAAAAATGATTCCATTTATTCTGAGACTAGCGGAGAGACCCGACGTTGCCTTGGATTGAATGATGGTCAACGGATGTCTCACACTCCCATATTTTTATTGTCATCGAAATCGGTTAAATCACCCATTCTTTAATCAAATCGATTGTATTCCTGCTAGTTGGGGACCTATCACAGAGGAAGCTTCACGTGCCTTCTCGCAATTACTTAGTCCACAAGACATGGTAGTCTACATTGCACTGTAGAAAACCTACTGTTGATTTTATAAAATTATTTTTATATATAATGGTTTCAGTTAAAGTTAAAATGCAAACGTCAAGTATCATGCTTCAATCGTGCTCTAAACAGAAACATTCTTTACGAACGCACCCCTGTCATATCAAAGAACATACTGTTGCTTTTATATGCCTGGTCTTTCGGCTTGTGTAGTAATAAAATGACTTAAATGCTTTTATGATGTTAGGTTTTGCCAGGTCTTAACTTTAGTACAAAATCGTTTGTTCCTCTTTTATCGGATTATTTCGATCATCGATATTTATCGAAGACATTCCGATACAAAACTTATTTAAAAACATTGCCAGGCACATAAAGTACATTGGTGTGATATTTCATATAAACTGGCGCAGTCGATTCCGAGTGGATAGGGAACGAACTCACACACACAGCTCCTTTTATATAATAGTAGAGATTTGAAATAGGAAGCATTGTCTATATATGCCCTCCCTATAAAATAGAAAGCATTATCTATATATGCCCTCCCTATAAAATAGAAAGCATTATCTATATATACCCTCCCTATAAAATAGAAAGCATCATCTATATATGGCCTCCCTATAAAATAGAAAGCATCATCTATATATGCCCTCCCTATAAAATAGAAAGCATCATCTATATATGGCCTCCCTATAAAATAGAAAGCATCATCTATACCTGCCCTCTCCATAAAATAAAAAAGCATAATCTATATATACCCTCCCTATAAAATAAAAAGAGAAATCTATATATACCCTACCTATAAAATAGAAAACATAATCTATATATACCCTCCCTATAAAATAGAAAGCATTATCTATATATACGCTCCCTATAAAATAGAAAGCATCATCTATATATGCCCTCCCTATAAAATAAAAAGCATAATCTATGTATGCCCTCCCTATAAAATAGAAAGCATCATCTATATATGCCCTCCCTATAAAATAGAAAACATCATCTATATATGCCCTCCCTATAAAATAGAAAGCATCAGCTATATATGCTCTCCCTATCGAATAAAAAGCATAAACTATACATGCCCTCCCTATAAAATAGAAAGCATCATCTATATATGCCCTCCCTAGAAAATATAAAGCATAATCTATATATGCTCTCCCTATAAAATAAAAAACATCATCTATATATGCAATCCCTATAAAATAAAAAGCATAATCTATACATGCCCTCCCTATAAAATAAAAAGCATCATCTATATATGGCCTCCCTATAAAATAGAAAGCATCATCTATATATGGCCTCCCTATAAAATAGAAAGCATTATCTATATCTGCCCTCTCCATAAAATAAAAAAAGCATAATCTATATATACCCTCCCTATAAAATAAAAAGCAAAATCTATATATACCCTACCTATAAAACAGAAAACATAATCTATATATACCCCTCCTATAAAATAGAAAGCATTATCTATATATGCCCTCCCTATAAAATAGAAAGCATTATCTATATATGCCCTTCCTATAAAATAGAAAGCCTCATCTATATATGCCCTCCCTATAAAATAGAAAGGCTCATCTATATATTTCCTCCCTATAAAATAGAAAGCCTCATCTATATATGCCATCCCTATAAAATAAAAAGCATAATCTATATATACCCTCCCTATAAAATAGAAAACACCATCTATATATGCCCTCCCTATAAAATACCTACTAACAAGTCAAGTGGTTATTGATTTTATACGGGTGAGCAAGTGTTATCTTACCGGCAGATTCTATGATGACGTGATTTCTATTATGTAATTCTCGAGGCTTATAATTATGTTTCAGTCCAACGGCAAGTATATTTTGGACGTATTTAATTCATATTTTTTTTACTTATTTCAGACGATATATTTTCTTATAGACTTCTTTGAATAAGAGAAACACCTAAAATTTACTTAGTCATGATATTACGACGTATCGTAATTTATGCTATCGCAGCAAAATAACAATGTGATTCCGTTGTAGAATGATTAATATTATTTTCCTTGGATATATTTTGTATTACATCCTATCTCAATAAAAAACAATAATACAACTATTCAAAGCAATAAATAATATAATTAGCATAAATTGTTACATGAAAGGGCTGTCTCTTCCCATGTAAGTAAGAAGACATTCTAGATCAATGAAAATGGAAAATAGAATGTTAGAAATTCCATTGTTAATTCTATTAGAAATAGTTAAATATTGTTTACGTCGGAAAAAGTATCGATTTTCCATTCTTTTAGAAATCTGGATATTAGATATGTCAGTTAAAAGAATGCACAAAGCGAGTTAAATTATATTGTTTAAAAATAGGTTAGAATTAGAATTGATGATTCTTTTGTTTGCCAAAAGTGTGTTTGGACAAACATATGTAAAGCCACATGAAAATTAGTCACGTTTGAAAACCACACTTCTGACGTCATAAACAAAGGAGATTTCTCAATATAGGAATCTGTGGGTTTGAAGGTAGAAGTTAGATGAAAGTAAAGAGTTGATGAGAGAGAGTTAGTTGGAGAGGAGATCCCCTTAGAAGCGAAGGGAGGAAAATAGATCATGTAAATCAAAGTTTGAATTCCTGACATGACCGATCGGCCGATTGAAGAATAAAGAAACCATCTATATTTGTAACTGTTTGTCTCGTGTCGTAATTCCTCATAACCAAAGAGGTAAATGTCTTTCTATCATCATCTTATAACGAACTATTATACAACCCCTTCCAAGTAATATGTGTCCTCCCCACCATCATCATAATAAAGTATCTCCTCCTCTCTATACGTGTATAAGAACTGTTGTATCATATCATGCAGTCTGTATTAATAATATGAAGTCCGCAAGGAGCATCCCAGTCTGTAAAAATGTCTCCCTCATTATCATCGTCATTCGTGGTCTGAGTACCCATTACTGTGTCTCCAATATGAACTCCCGCCATCTTTAAAAATGTACTCCTATACAACAAAATGTTTACTTGCATTCTTTGTTAAAGAGCAAGTTGGCGTCACGCCGGACATTCTTTGTTAAAGAATGAAATACTACATTTCTAAATAGATATTTGATTTTCATCCATTTATTATATTACTTGTTGAAAAGACGTCTGTTTACAAGAACGTGTTTGTTATAAAAGGGAGACATAACTCTAAATATAAAGAAAGAGTTATCACCCTTTATCGGCTCTTTACGACTGGAGAGTTCTAGAGAGGGAAACTATCAAGATGGCGTCACGCCGGACATTCAATATCGTCATGTAAAGAATTTAATGTTTCTGTCGTGAATAAAATGGTTAAAATACAAATACTTGTTATTTTAACGTACAGCGTGCTGACGTCATATTTCTCATAACACAATAAACTTGGCGATGATTATGTGATTAGATTTAATACCAGAACTATAACAAACAAATAAAACAAAGAAAGAAAACGCCCACGGCGACATTTTTATGCAAATAAATGTAAACTATCTCGTAGATTTTCGAACAGTTAACAGAAACATACTGGGAGACTTCGGATAAACGTCTTCCGTAAGATTGGGGAGGAGGTAATTGTTAATATTCTTACTGTTACTTCTGATTCAGATGTTTTTTGTTTTTGTGTTTTTTTACTGTGGAGAAAACTCTTGCTCTCCCAGAATAGCGACTCTGGATTAAAACAGAATTAAATTTGCTCAGTGTACTAGGGTTTCTCCTTCACGGACCGAGTACAGAAAACGAAAAAAAAAATGGCTTTATAACTTTCAATTTTTGTTATTTGAGCCGGAGTTTCATTATATCTAACCTTTTCTTTCATAGCGTCTATTAGCAAAAATAGCGATGAGTACATAGCTATTAATATTTGATCGATTTTGGTCGAACATTATCGACAGACAAATAATGACGATGAAATACGAGAGATATTCTAATGTTTTCTATGCTACTATTAACGCTTACCTTCCCCCCTCTCTCTCTCTCTCTCTCTCATATATATATATATATATATATATATATATATATATATATATATATATATATTATATACACTTGTGCCCGATATTATTCATACCCCTCGGATCTTTGAGATTTCTATAAGAATATTGCTCAAACCAGAAGGTAGACAATATTAAAGGGATTTCAAACAATAAATCAAGCATAAGCATTTAATTTAAACTCAACAAATAAATAAATTATGCAAGTTTGAAACATTATACAAAGAAAAACAATAATGGCACTAGTTCAAAATTATTCATACCTCTCTTACTAATAGTCAATAGCATGCCATTTATTCTTAATAACTGCCTGTAACCGTTTGGGATATTTATCAACAAGGTTTTTACAAGCATCAACACTGATTTTTTACCATTCTTCAATGCAGTAGTTCTCCAAATCCCTCAAATTTCTAGGTTTCCGCTTTTTAACCTCAGTTTTCAATATGTGCCAGAGGTTTTCGATAGGGTTCAGGTCGGGACTCTGGCTAGGCCATTCCAAAACATTAATTTGATTATCCTCAAACCATTTCTTGACTATTTTGGCAGTATGTTTTGGATCATTATCCTGTTGAAGGACCCAGTTTGGTCCTAAATGGAGCTTCTCCGCATCCTGTCTAATGTTTTTCTGGAGTATCTCCAAATATTGCTCCTTCTTTATGGTTCCATCTATCTTGACCAAACTACCTGGACCACTAGCCGAAAAGGAGCCCCAAAACATTAGGCTACCACCACCATGTTTCACCGTGGGTATGGTGTTCTTTGGGTTGTAAGCTTCTCCTTTCTTCCTTCAAACGTAAGAAGCATCCATATGGCCAAACAATTCAATTTT
>NC_136503.1:40476354-40578854 GCF_053919585.1 Euprymna scolopes
TTTTTACTTGATTTTCACCTTAACATTTTCCTTTAAAATGACGACCATTACACGGTTTTCGGGTATTAAGCACTGTGATTCCTTATGTTTAATGTGGTAGCCATTGTTGTACGCGCAAGCGCGCGCCAAAAATATGCGATATTTTGATACTTTCCATGAACGAAGTAGTCCAGATTTTTATAGGCCGCCCATCAATCCGATAAAATTCGTGTCTCTGGTAGGATTCACGCATTAATTATCGGGACCAAAAGGAATAAACGTATCTACAGTACACTATACAGTAGAGCCCCGGGATAGGCATTAAAAATTAGTAACAAAATACAGTACAGTATGTAATACACATTTATATGATCAAATGACATTAATAAATAACATCGTAAGGCGGGGCTACTACTGTAACCAGGAGTCGGGAAAATATCGTATTCCACATCGTAACCTGAAAAAAAAGTATCCTAGGGACACCGTATCCAGGGGTTATACTGCACTGATTAAGCTGGAAAATACTGTGGAATTTCCTCGGGTAGCGCTAGTAATATATATATATATATATATACTAGCATTTCAGCCCGGCGTTGCCCGGGATTTTGGAGGTGTATGTTGAGCAAAAAAAAAAAAAAAAATGCGGTCAATTTTTTTAACTTTGGCCCCTATTATGGCCCCTTAACATTTATTGTTTTGGGCTCAAATAAAATTATTAAGTTAGATCCATGTCCAAGGAACCTATATCTAAAATTTCAAGTGTTTAGACCCAAAATTGTCGAAGAAGTTTGGTAGAGGTCTCAAAGGTCAAATCATTGAACTTTGACCCCTACACTGCCAAATTTCTGGCCGAAAACAAATCACAAAAACTTTCCCAAATCTAAGTACCCTGTATATCAAATTTTGAGTCTGTAGACTGAAAATTAACATAGTTATTACGTAGGGAAATGTACACACACAGCCACACACACAGACACTTTCACTTTTATAGCTATACTAGCATGGGTGCCCAGCGTTGCCCGGGTGTTTGAAGGTGTATGCTGAGCATAAAAAAACAAAAAGAAACGGTAAATTTTTTAAACTTTGACCCCTATTATGACATCTTAACATTTTTGTTTTAGACTCAAGACAACTTATTAAGTTAAATCCATGTCCAAGAAAACTATATCTAAAATTTCAAGTGTTTAGACCCAACATTGTCGGAGAAGTGAGGTAGATTTCTCAAATGTCAAATCCTTGAACTTTAACCCCTTAATCACAAAATTTCTGGCCAAAAACCGATTACATCGATTTTCCCAAATCTCAGTACCCTGTATATCAAATTTCGAGTCTGTAGACTAAAAATTGACAGAGTTATTGCGTAGGGAAATGTACATACACAGACACACAGACAGATAGATACACACACAGATACATAGACACTTTCACTTTTATATATATACTAGCATGTGTGCCCGGCGTTGCCCGAGTATTTGGAGGTGTATGTTGAGCAAAAAAAAAAAAAAAAAAGAAAAGCGGTCAATTTTTTTAAACTTTGACCCCTATTATAACCCCTTTAAAATTTATTATTTGGGGCTCCAATCAAGTTATTGAGTTAGATCCATGTCCAACGAACCTATATCTAAAAATGCAAATGTGTAGACCCAAAATTGTCGAAGGAGTTTGGTTGAGATCACAACGGTCAAATCGTTGAACTTTAACCCCTTAACAGCCAAATTTCTGGCCAAACACCAATCACATCGATTTTCCCAAATCTCAGTACCCTGTATATCAAATTTCGAGTCGAGAGTTATTGCGTAGGAAAATGTACACAGACACACACACACAGGCGCTTTCACTTATATATATATATATATATATATATATATATATATTGTATTCATACACGTATAAAGTTGATATTTGTGGTACTGCCATTAGTATTAAAAGCCTACGTTTTCTATTTTAAATTTATTAAAACAAATATACTCACCTATGTATATACGAACGAATTCATAAAGGATAGCTAATTCGCATATGCATTTTAAAAACAAACTTCGATAATTTAATTATTTATTTTATGGTCTCTTATTAGATGATTTATTTAATTTAACTATCATACCCAGTTTTATTTATGCATATTTTCGAAAATTGTGCATTTAAGATGCAAAATATTTTAGAACATGACCCTTACAATACAGATTACCTAATAGTTCATCTTACTTTAATTATATAGACGCCATTTTTATTTTCCTCCCTAAGTCATTCAAAATAGAAACACTAACAAATTACACATAATTGAACTCACTATCAAATATACATACGAAAAAGAAAACAATAGTTCCATAGGTTTTCTTGATATCCATCTGATAAACAACTATATCAAACTAAATTATAAGGTCCATTGTAAACTAACAAATATAAAATGATGATATATCTTTCAACTTACACCATCGATGAAGTAAAAAAAGAACACTATGATTGGGTTCTACTTAAGAGCTCTAAAAATAGGTAATATCGAAAATTTTAATGCGGAATTCGAGTTCATGGAACGCATTTTTAAAAATTTCAAATATCTTCAAAATTTTACACTAAACATTTTACGTTTTTGAAGAAAAGCTTACGAAAATTTGCTCTAAACGCAACCAAGACAGCCCCTAATTAACCCGACACTTAACAGAAATTCAATCCTATCTACTAATATTAATTTAGATTTAATACTGAATCCAAAGACAAAGCCGATATATATTCCATACCACTGGCGTAGCTAGGAGGGGGGGGGGCCGCCCCGGGCGGCACACCTGAGGGGACGGCATTTTGAGAGGGTAAAAATAGAAAGTAGAAAAAATAAATAAAAATAAACAAAAGTTAACAAAAAATATGAAATTTTATACCAAAAAGGTTGTAAAAAATCGGAATTTTGGGGGGTATCGGAATCAGAAAAAATGTGTCCCTATTTTCTGAGCGTCAGGGGGGGCGGCATGGGGGCGGCATTTTGAGATGGTGAAAGGGGAAAATCGAAAAAAATGCTAACAAAAAATCTGAAATTTTATATCGAAAAGGTTGTAAAAAATGAGAACTTTTGTAGTTATTGGAATCGCAAAAAGGTGTCCCTATTTTGCGAGCGGCATATGTGAGGGGGCGGCATTTTGAGAGAATAAAAATAGAAAGTAGAATAAATAAATAAAAAAAAACAAAAGCTAACAAAAAATATGAAATTTTATACCAAAAAGGTTGTAAAAAATCGGAATTTTGGGGGGTATCGGAATCAGAAAAAATGTGTCCCTATTTTCTGAGCGTTGGGGGGCGGCATGGGGGCGGCATGGGGGCGGCATTTTGAGATGGTAAAAGGGGAAAATCGAAAAAAAATGCTAACAAATTCATACTTAAAGGGGAGCTTTCATATAATTTTTTATCGAATAGGTGCGAAAAGAAAGTTGGATATTTGGGTGTATATACACCGACATCAAAGAGGAAATAACATTAGATGCGAAAGTTTGAATTCATTAATTTTATTACTGTCCAATTCATGAGGCTAAGACTTTGAAAGTATCAAACGTTTGTTTTTGTAGCATACTTTTTATAACTCCTTGTAAACTTTACAATTGCTAGCTGGGGGATCGGACAAAATCACCCCGGGAAACCCCCACCATCTACTTAAAACAAAAGGAAAACTGATAAAATCTCAAATGAATAAAAAATATTAAAAATCAGTTTTCATATTTTAATTTTAATTTAATTGAATTTAGGAAAATTAGATACCATAGAACTAATTTTCGCAAAGTATGAAAATTAAGCAACTACAGAATAAATGTTAACTTAATAATAATGGACCAGTTTTCCTACCTAGCGAAAAATGGACGAATTTTTCATGGACGAATTTTCCATGGTCGAATTTTCCGGGCACCCAAATGCCGGGGGGGGGGCAAATTTTACTACCGTCCCGGGCGGCAAAAGGTCTAGCTACGCCACTGCTCCATACCCTGTCTTAACTATGTATATACATAGATGAAAGCAACATAATACTGATAGAAGACTATATGAACATAAGCGAGATATAAAAACAAGTAACTCAACGCGATCTTTTCCCACATTATAATGCATGATCAGCACTTGGACTTTGAGAACGCAACTCTCTTAAAACCCATACACAACAAATCAATAAGTCGTTTGATTGAATCCGCTCTCATTTCCCACTCTACCAATATAATTAAACAAAGTGAAGATGTTTTTCATATTTATTCTCAGTTATCAAAGACTAGTATCCACGAAAATAATTTAGATACCTGATAAGTCTAGAAAGTACTTCTGAACGCATGTATAATGCGTCAATATTTTCTTCTTTTTTTTTGTAATTAATATGTAGAGATAATTTCCTAATTTACATAAAAATAAACATGCTCCCCCTCCCTTTTAGTATACATACCCATAAATAACTGAGTTTCCTCTCATTGAGAATTTTTACTCTTGAAAAAAGCCCGTATGATTGCGTGTACAGTTACTCGTTCCTATGCGTGGTTCCAAATAGTAGCCGCTTACGTCCAAGTGGCGATATGCTTTGTAAGGGATGAACATGATTAGAAATTTTTTTTTTAAAAGACGGGCGAAACATCGAACTTCTAATTTTTTAACACAATTTTTAAAACCACACGCACACACACATCTATCTGTCTATCTATCAATCTCTCTCTCTCTCTCTCTCTCTCTCTCTATATATATATATATATATATATATATATATATATATATATATATATACTAGCATTTCAACCCGGCGTTGCCCTGGTGTTTTGGGGTGTATGTTGAGCAAAAAAAAAAAAAAAAAAGAAGCAGTCAATTTTTTTAAATTTGACCCCTATTATGACCCTTAACATTTATTGTTTTGGGCTCAAATCAAGTTATTAAGTTAGATCCATGTCCAAGGAACCTATATCTAGAATTTCAAGTGCGTAAACCCAAAATTGTCGGAGGAGTTTGGTAGAGTTCTCAGAGGTCAAATCGTTGAACTTTGACCCCTGGATCGCGAAATTTCTGGCCAAAAACCGATCACGTCGATTTTCCAAAATCTCAGTATCCTGTATATCAAATTTCGAGTCTGTAGATTAAAAATTGACAGAGTTATTGCGTAGAGAAATGTACACACACACACACACACACACGCGTTCACTTTTATAGATATACTAGCTTGGGTGCCCGGCGTTGTCCGGGTGTTTTGAGGTTTATGTTGAGCAAAAAAAAAACGGTCAATTTTTTTAACTTTGACCTCTATTATAACCCCTTAAAATTTATGGCTTAGAGCTAAAATAAAGTGATTAAGTTAGATCCATGTCCAAGAAACCTATACCTAAAATTTCACGTGTTTAGACCCAAAATTGTAGGACGAGTTTGATAGAGTTCTCAAAGGTCAAATCGTTTAACTTTGACACCTTAATCACCAAATTTCTGTCCGAAAACCAATCACATCGATTTTCCCAAATCTCAGTAGACTGTATATCAAATTTCGAATCTGTAGGCATAAAATTGACAGAGCTATTGCGTAGGGAAAATGTACACAACACACACACAGACACTTTCACTTTTATATATATATATATATATATATGTATTTCCATATCAGTGTTTCATGGTAAACAACTGATGATCCCTGAAAACGTAGGATTTTTGTTAGTTTGGGAAAGCAGGTTTGTTAAGCAATTGCAGAAAATTAAATAACATACAGACAAATAATTTTCCAACGAAATATTAAAAAATTAAATTCATTTTTTTAAATGTAGTTTTGAATATTTAAAATGCTCCAAGACTATATATATATATATATATATATATATATATATATATATATATATATATATATATATATATATATATTCTTTATTTCCCTATTTAATAAAATATTAACCTAAAACTGCTCTTAAATCTAAGTAATAAAATAATCGATTTTTTGTAAACATTGAAGCCACCATTTCGAATACGAAACTAAAAATAACCGTAACGTTATAGCTAGGTTGTTCTGGACATATAATAAATATAAAAATAAAATTAAAAAAAATTAATTATGTGAAATAAAGAAATATAGAGATCTAATTTAGGAAATCAATGAATAGTATTATTAAAAGATATTAAATGGCTGCGGGTTTTTGTGGAAACTTATGACAGGTTTTTAAATAAGGATACGAAAATTAGGTGATATATTAATATTTAAATAAGAACTTGACAAAGGATGCGTCCAGGATAAATGTTTTCGCATGCTTCATTTTCTTTAAGGGAAATTTATTTAATAAATGTTCTATTGCTAAGTATTTTTTATTCAAGAAGTCTGAAGAAAGTTGGTTATGTGAAGATTTTCAAACGCCATAATGCTGTAAATTGTCCAACCGGTATTGAAACAATTGTAACTTACAATGAAATACACTTTTTGTTGCTACCAATTCCTTTTTTGAAGTCTTCGTCTTGTTAATACAGTATATATATATATATATATATATATATATATATATATATATATATATATATATATATATATATATATATAGTACAGCATCGGTATATGGTGGTCATAGGATACGTTTTTTTTTTCAAATTACGATATGGGATACGATGTTTTTTCCGGTCCCTGGTTATGGAATTTGCCCCGCCTTCCGGTGTTATTTATGATGTTATTTGATTATTTATTATTTTTTTTTAATTACATTTTCACCGAAAACAAGGCATATTGCCACTTTGCTGTAGGGGACTACTATCAGGGACCTAAGTTGCAGGGGTACTATGAAGGGAGTTTAGCAGCAAGATGTCTGTTCACATTACACTTGGACGTATGCATGTCAGTACAGTTGGGGAAGCAGGAATCCGAAAGAGAATTCCAAAGTCCTGCAGTTCTGGGGAAGAAGCTATTAGAGTAAAAGGCTATCTTACATCTAGGGATCTCAACTGTGTACGGGTGGGAATTTGCTGCTTGTCGGGTTTGTCGGGGGTATTTTTGCCCAGGGAGTACAAGTGCTTGTAGTTCGTCAGAGCATCCACCGTTAAAATACTTGTAAAATAGGCAAAGGGATGCAACATTTCATCGGTGGGACAGGGACTCAAGTTTAGATGACAGTTCAGGACCTATTAGGTTGGCGATTCTCTTTTGAACCCTGTCTAGGAATGAGAGACTAGTGGCAGATGCACCAGGCCAAATGGGACAGCAGTACATGGGCGAATGGTGGCTTTGTAGAGGTACAGGATACTTCCTAGCACGATAGAGAGAGCCCGCCTTCTTTGCAGCAGCCTTAGCAATAATCTCAATGTATCTATTCCAACTCGTGTTTCTTGTAAACGTTAAGTCAAGAAGCTTAAACTAAGTGTTCTCAGGTAAAATATCTCTAGCCATAGCCAGCCTTTGAGATTTGAAAAAAAAATCACTCGACCGCTGGTCGAGCGTAAGGGAAAATTTACTCGCCTCAAAATACTTTTACTGGTCCGACTTTGTTTCAGTCAATAATTGTAAATAATTTTACAACAATTCAAGAAATTACCGTGTGTATAATCTAACAAGAAAATAGTTGTTTTACTCTTGTAAATCAACTATTTTATTACTACAAACATTTCAGTAAACATTCAACAAAACGTTAAAATACAACACCAGTTTCTTATATGGCATCATTCTTATTATTGTTCCATAGAAATAAGAATAATTTCTTCGGATGCTTGACGGAACGATGTGTTTTTTTTTCTCTTTCAAATGTTCGTCTATACTTTTGTAAGCATGAAGTGTATGTAGTTGTAGTGTCGAAGAATTTTTTTTCAAAATGAATTTCAAAATCAGAGAGCTAAATGAAGGCGACATTTTAACTACACGCCGAATGTGCAAATTTGACCTCTTGTTGACCTTTAGCTTGACCACTCTTTTTTCAATACGATATTCCAACGATCTCACAGCTAGAGATGAAAGAATTCACAAATGATGAGACATAGGTCATTCTAAGTCATCGCATATTTGAGGGTCATAAAATAAATGAGTTTTTCCCGTGGCTTTATTTAAGGAAATTTTATCGACTGGCGGGCGAGTGATTTACCATTTTAAGTCGCCCCAAGAAATTTTCAATCGACCGTCGCGACCGGTCGTGTAAAGTCTCATAGCTGGCCGTAGCTATTGGTGGTTGGTAAGGTTTCATGTAATTATTAAAGGAAACGAGCTTTGTCTTGGCAGCGTTGAACGTTACCATCCATTTATGACCCCATGCCACTACAGACTGAAGATCTTCCTCTAGGGGTTCGGCCATTACCTTAGATATGTGCTCATTAGTTTTCCCCACATGCCTGCTATAGAGCGTGGTATTGTCGGCAAATATACCCATCACAGAGACAATTTTCTCAGGTAAGTCATTTAGAAATATCAGAAATAATAAAGGTCCAAGGATCGATCCCTGAGGTACACCCGCATTTATATCAATTTTTTTTTTTTGGACGTACGCCCATCGAGGACAAGCTGAATTCTTCTCTCATTTAAGAAGGATCTAATTATGCTAAGCATTCGTCCAGTAATACCATAGGATTTTATTTTCATGAGAAGACCATCGTGCCATCAACTTTTTTTTACACCACTTTTATATAAAGGATTTTTCATTTAATCTAAGGGCAATTATGTTACTATCTTTATCATGCAATGTATTCTGTATTGTTTTCACTGGTTGCCATGATTGTTTTCGTGCGCGTGTGCATTTAATTATTTTCACTGATCGCCACGTTTGTTTTCGCGCATGTGTGCATTCAATTTTTGCGTGTTTATACATTAATTCTATATACTCACTTGCAATTGTATACCTTAATTCTCTATACTCACTATTTCATAGTTATCTATAACATATACTGACCCAACGGATCACGAAGAGTCTAGTATAGGATACTAATTTCCACATTTAGAATCTCGTCGATTTTGATTGAAAGCATTGAGTAAAAAGGTTAGGATTTGGCTACTTAAGAGTTCTTCTTTTATCCAGTTTACGAAGGGTACTGAATATCTTACCAACGACACTGTCCAGGTGATTGTACTATTTATTAAAGTTATATTACGAAGTTTAATTTCCAGAAGTTTTCTCATTCTTCAAGAGTAATCTTATTTTTAATTATTTTTTTCGTGTTTGAGTCAAGATATTTGTAATTGGCGCATCCGTCGTAATCCCATGACTTTTTCAATTACTTCGAGTTTTCCTTTTATTTAATACTAATTACTGATTTTTGCTAGCCAGAATTTTCATGTAATCTATTATATGTATGTTGCCATAACTATACTAGATGTGTGTTAATCAACGTTTGTTTCCCTAAAGTTTTTTATATGTACTTTAATAACACAGCGTACATGCTCACATATAACTTTTAAATCCATTTTCATTTGTTTTAATCAGCTGTAATAATAATTAGCGCTATGACAACAGCATATTCTTTTCATTGTTTTGACTCTCGAGTATATATCTGACACAGATAGACACAGTTAAATAATCGAGAACCACATCACTCTATAAAAGCATATAAGATATCAACGGATGCATACTCGAGAGTCAAAACAATGAAAAGAATTGTCCTAGAATTGTCATAGAATTGTCTAGCCTTATAAAATAATTAATTGAACAAATCACGCTCCCTGTCTCAGCCATGTATTTCTCTTGCCTCCCCCTTCTATTCTCAACTATTTCTTAATGTCTCTTTGAGCATTTAAAGAACAAGTGACTGTCTCTGTTTTAAACATCACTATCTAAATTTTATATTTGCGTTTGTACACACCACAAACACATATGTAAATTAGATGGCAAAATAAGAAGCCTCTTTGCTATTGTATAATGATACTTCTATATGAAGAATATGATTATAATGATGATGATTATGATGATGATAACAATCTATATATTAATAGGATAGCGTGCGTGTTATTTATTTTTGTGTCACGCTGACATCCGAGTGACTGTCGTTTAATTGTTATGGACTTCCATTTCTTGAATAAATAATTGTTCCAAGAATTCTTCATTAGTTTTGGTTTCGATCATAGCTGATAGCACTCAAGTTATTTATTTTTTCATAAACAATTTTACCTAGAATTTTCATAAGTTTTGGTTTCGGTTTCGATTCAAGCCGATGCATCCAAGTCATATGGATACTTTTTTTTATTTTTGAAATCGCAACTTTCTAATATATAAAAATCGATAAAACATTAATTGTATAATAATATATACGAAATCTGCAATAATGAAAATATAATATTTAAGCGTACTTTACGACCGAGCTACACCGGGCGTCCCTGCTAGCTTAGATAAATACTTTTGCAGTTTTTACAAAAGAGCTACAATAATATAAGAGCATCTCCATTTGCCCTAAAAATCTACAGAATGCCAACATCAAAATATTACATATGAATGAGTCCCCTGGGGAATTTCCACAGGTCCTCCTCCTCCTCCTCCTCCTCCTAATAATAATAATAATAATAATAATAATAATAATAATAATAATAATAATAATAATAATAATAACCCATTCCTGATGCTTTTTGTGCGCCAAATAATGCGCACTATTTTTTAAACATACTATTATTGTATATTGTGTCACATGTTTAAAAGAAAGACATTAAAGTTTCCAATGTCTTATGTACGACATGAAAAGAAACTGGAATCTTAGGAAGATCTTCATCATTCCAGTACCAATAAGAGCAACTGAACTCAGAAAAAAAAAAAAAAACATGTTCAATATACCTGATGAACCAAGTCAAGAGAGATATAAACAATTACACTTATAGGGGCGACGAGAATCTTTTAAAAAATCTGCCAGTTGCAATGTGTGGGATAGCAGGTGAATGTCTGGCATCCGGTAGAATGCTCCACCCTAGCTAGAATAAAATGGGAAAAATATTGAAAAAAAATGTGTATTCATACCTCAGTAGTTATTTATTCTGTTACGCATTCCTGCGTTGCTCCTCAAGACCGAGGGTTTACTACATGTTTTTTTTTTTTTTAATTTTTTTTAATTACATTTTCATCCCAAACAAGGCACATTGCCACTTTGGTGTAGGGGGCTACTATCATGGGAAACAACTACTGGGGTACTATGTAGGGATTTGGGCAGCAAGATGTTGGTTCACGTTGCACTTAAACTTCTGCGTGTTAGTACAGTTGGGGAAGCAGTGACCTGGAATGGAATTCCAAAGTCTAGCGGTTCTGGGGAAGAAACTACTGGAGTAGAAAGATCTTCTACATCTAGAGATCTCTACAGTGTGGGGGTGAGATTTTGCAGCTTGTCGGGTCTGTCGAGGGTGTTCACGTCGTGGGGCACAAGTGCTTGCAGTTCATCAGAGCATTCACCATTAAAATACTTATAGAACAGGCAGAGGGATGCAACGTTTCGTCGATGGGACAGAGGCTAAAGCTTTGATGCCAGTTCAGGGCCTATCAGATTTGAGACTCTCTTTTGAACCTTGTCAAGGAGCGAGAGACTAGTAGCCGATGCACCAGCCCAAATATGACAGCAATACTCCATACATGGGCGAATGGTTGCCTTATAGAGGTACAGGATACTTTCGGGTGTTAGTAGTTTTCTAGCACGGTAGAGAGAGCCCACCTTCCTTGTAGCGGCCCTGGCAATGCCCTCGATGTAATTGTTCCAACTCATGTTTCCTGTGAACGTTAGGTCAAGGAGCTTGAAACATGTGTTCAAAGCTTTTTATTTACACCTTCAAAAAAAAAAAAAAAAAAAGAAGAGACCTAAGGCTGATTGAGGAGAGCAGGTTTATTCGACTTGATCTTCCTTACAAATCACTGGTCAGTAGAGGGGAGGCAGAGATATCAATATTTACTGTTTAATCATATCCTGTCAGCCCATCTCAATTTTCTTTTTCACACGTTACACGCGTCTAATCAATTGTCATATTTTCTCTCCCACTTTCTCGTTGAACCATCTTACGTCATATCCGTTTCTACTAATGTCCACGGTCTAGTAATCTGCATTTCGATTTCAGAAAACTGACCCCGGCTGACCTTTTATTTCCTGATATTTTCAACTGACCTCTTTACATACTAGTGGCTTTGCTCGCCCAATCCTTAACTTTACGACCGTTGAATTATGAACAAGTTTTGGCGGAAAACAGAGAATATACTGATTTATCTACATCAAAAAGTTAAAGGTAAGATATGACACAGTGTCATGTTTAGTATTTGTGTGGACAGGGCGTCTAACACCTAAAGAGGCACACATGACCAGGCTTTAAATGTTGCCCTCATGCTAGTAAGTGGAAGTATGAATATTTGAGGCGATTCGAAAGCTGAATTTTTATTAGCTACTACACTGTCAGCGAGAGCACCACACCTGTCACAGGATTGCTCCACTTACCCTTGATCCCCACCTTATAATGATGAGTGTTTTGTAAGGAAGCCATCAAATACCACTTTGTAATCTTTAGTATTATTTGACCAAGGATTGAACTCTGGTCTCACAGCTCATTAGCGAACACTCTAACCAATGTCCCAATAATTAGGCTTGTGTGTAAAAATTTTTAAAACGCAATTAATTGTTACCTTCGTGAGATGAGGAAAAACCGATAAAGTGTATATTTACTTGTGTTTCCAAAAGGACAGGATGTAAGTGCTTTAATGTAGGTATTTACCTCCCTCCCACATGATGTGACACAAGGTCGGAAAGTTGGCAGAATGAACCAGCGCTCCTAAAGAACGAGCACTCTGGCACTGCAAAAATGCCTTAGTCCCCGGTGAGGGCGCCTCAAATAACAAACAATAAACTTGGCTTAAGCCCGGAGACACGAGCTGAGAGACTGGACCTCCCAGGATTATCCGGAATAGATGCTTCACTCAGACAGCTAAAAAGCCACAGAAATGGCACAGTTTCTGTAGGGCTTATTGTCGAGATCGTAACCGCGACTGGCGTGCAATAATAATCGTAACCAAATGCCAAATGAATGGTTCGAGTCGATACAATTAAGAGCAAGCAGCAGTTTAAAAGTCAGTCTCAGAGATTTTCCCAATGCCGCACTTGTGAAGATGTGCGGTGGTAGAAAGTATGTATTTGAAGGCCTCTTCACAATGGCAAAGTGTGAAAGAGACCGTTTTTAGTGTGGGGATTTTAGCGCCATAAAAAGCATCTAAACTATTTTTCAAAAATAGCCTGCAAATAACTATGCACATATATATTACAAGTGAAAGCGCATCACGCGAAAAAACATAAACTCACCCTCTTTTTTAAGGTACTGTCGAGATGAAGCCCCTGTCCCCCCAAAAAAAAAAACGAATATCTCTTTTTCTAATGTATGAAAAATTATCAGCGCACTCCTCTCCCAGACAGTGCCGCCTTAAATCAGCAGCTCCACTCGACTGAGAGAAGGCAACATTCCTGTTTACACCTGTTTATACTTACCGGAAATTCTTTTGACGCACGCTTACCAGTCAACCGGAAGTTGTGCGGAAGCGGGAGATAATGAACAAAGTTGTTAACAGAGGTGACGTCTCAAATCCATGACGTTAGACTCCCTCCTTCTCTTCCTCTTATTTCTCTTGTCCTCTTTCTCTCACTCTCTCTCTCTCTCTCTCTCTCTCTCTCTCTCTATCTATCTCTTTCTCTCTCTTTACTGTTCCCCGTTCCTCCTCCTCTGTTTTTATCCTGTACGATTTTAACACAGCTTCAGTTCACTCTTGGAATCTGAACGAGCAAGAATCTCATTTTTTTTTTTTTAACTCTGTCACATTTATTATGTTTCTTATATAAATAACCGCGGGTCTGTTTTTTGTAGGTTAAATTTAGAGTCAACCAATACGATTTCGTCAATCTGGATTGAGTTTTGTTGTCCATAAATAACGAACCGTTAGTATGTTATTAGCCCTAGGCGGGATATGTTGGCTTTTTCCGAATCAGGAAGTTTACCATTTTCTTCTCAAGAAGGTAGTTTACAGGGAATATGAAATTCATAAGCAGTCCTCAGTCGCATGTATATTATACATAAATTGTATATATAGGTTATGAGAAGATACCATTGTGGGAAATACTTAGCATAATAAGTTTTGCCTTAGCCGTCAAAAATAGGATCAAAGAGAATGACAATTACCTAAGTTAATAAATGGTCACAAAGTGTTATAATAAGAAGTTGTCAAAATAGTAGGTCCCGTTTTGGTGGCTTTAGCCTGGTAGAGTGTTCATTAATTGCCGATTCGCAGACAAATTCCATAATTACAATAGAAATTTTATAATTCAAGGAAGACATTCTTAATCTGTGTGTTTCCACTATTATTGTAGACACAGCAAAAAACATTCAATTAAACAAGCGGAATTCCTTAAATTAAGTTCATATTATTCAACAAGGAGAATTATATATTATATCATATCGCCATAATGAATTGAATAAAAAAAACATTCAATTAAACAAGCGGAATTCCTTAAATTAAGTTCATATTATTCAACAAGGAGAATTATATATTATATCATATCGCCATAATGAATTGAATAAAAAAACATACTATGAGCTGCAAATGGCGCACACTGCTTCGACATCCAAATGATAACAAAATTTGGCGGTAAATTCCGTTTAATTATCTTCAAGCATTGAATAGTAAAGTAAGAATTGTGAAGAAGGAATAAAAGGAAAGGAGGAGGAGGAGGAGAAAGAAGAAGGAATAAAAGGAAAGGAGGAGGAGGAGAAGGAGGAGGAAGAAGAAGAAGAGAAGGAAAGTGTCTATCACTCCACGGTACAAATTTCTGATAATACACAGCACCCAGCATTCCATAGTTGGTTACCCAGCTGGTACTGGTCAAGCTCCACGTCGGTTAACTTCGATAATCTAACGAGAACCGGTGTTTAAACGCGATTATGCCGTACTCATACCAGTCAAGAATACGTCCTCGACAATCAGTTCGACAGTGTCTTGGCCACTTTTTTTTTATAGTGGAGAAATCTTGCTTCTGTAATTTTTCATCCTCCTATCTCGACCTTGTGTTGCATCTTCCTGTGGCGAGAGAGATGATGGTAAATAGCAGACATATTTTGTTGGAATCAAAAGCAACCATTTTTGTGCTAATCAGTCATTGCTTATCAAAGCCCAAAGGCGGCTTGAGGTTAAAGGTTAATGAGTTTATCATGTGGACGATGAGCACACCTTGAGGATTTGTAACGCGGTTGAAATTGTGCAACTTTTGATTATTTAAGAGAAAACAAAAATTTGTTTACACAAAACTTGAAAAACAACCACATTGCAAGCTGGCATGAAGTAGATCTGTGGTATTGTGTTCCACATACAGGTAGGTTTTGAAAAAAAAATGTTTTGTTTACAGACGTTTAGCTTTAAGTACACAGAGGAAGAAAGATGAATTAAATACAATAGTTGTAGGTAGACGAGTGAATGTGTTACGGGGTGAGTGGGGAACCATAGATTTGAGCTCAATCGAGCACCTAGCATAAAAAAAACGAGAGAGAAGAAGAGGGCTAGGGACGTCTCTTCTATGAGAAAGAGGCTGTAGGGGAAAAAAGATGACATTTCCCACTTGATTTCGAAGTAGAAGTCGAAAATGTACAGGGATGAAAGCGTGTTTTATTAATACCTTCTCACATATAGCAACACTACTCCATGAACATAGATTTTTATAATATTTAATGAAATTTAATCTTTAAGCGATTTAATATATTCTAATTGTTTTGTTTTATTGCAATGCCATTTCATCTGCAAACAGAAAAATCATGAGATATCCTTAAATCATTTGAACACATTCAAACGCACTTAAACAAATCCAATTTATATCCGTGCTAATAATTCAATTAAACGACTTGATAATTCAATACAGTAAAAACTCTTTTAAAATTCGATAACTGGAAATCATGCCTTGGAAACAAATTCAAGTATCAATTAACAGGATTTTGTAAATTAAATGTAAATTAGTTCAGGCATCTGGTTTTCGAAAAGCGTTTTGCCTGCATTGTCGAAAGCAGCAGAGACGGCAGGTAAATTTTGTGTGTTGATTCTCGATTGGAAAAATAACCCAAATATCACTTTTTCCCAGCTAAGAAGAAAAACGATGGTATCCACTACTATAAATTCGCGTGTACTATGAAAACCTAAACACAGCGTTTTTCAATCAATTTCCTGTTTTTATTCTATATCCGAAGTACATGGATATGTATGACTTTAATGGCTAATTTCGGTTCTCGGCCTTAACACACACACACACACACACACACACACACCGATAGTTTTTACAAACTATTAAACACATCGCCAACATAAACACACTGATAACCGAATTCTCTCGCACACAAATTTATACATTCACCAAAAAAACACAAGGACACTAATACACACGATGATTATCCTTCATGAACACATACGAGATAGCTGAAATGAACACAAATACTTATTTTTTCTTTACAGGCAAAACACCCTTTTTCACCTAGAACGTTCTGGAACACTCGGCGCCCTCCTTCATCACGAACTCTTTGTATTTCATTGCCGTGTTGAAGCTGTCCATAAAAACTATCATTTTGTATAGATAAACCTCGTCATTCTTTCTTTAGCCTAGTGGTAATTGTATATTGATGTCCGAAACTGTAAATGAACGAAAGGCAAGCATGGCATAAATCTGTTATGGACCGTAAATATTCTTTTCTTAATTTAATCTTTACGAAACGAAGCATTTCAAATTTTATAAGAAATGTTTAATTTAATGAAGCAAAAGCATTTCCGTTAATGTTCTGCCAGTTTATTCAAATCCTTTCCCAAGTGAAGAATTCTTAATCTCTATTCTTATTTCTAACGTTACCGGATTTTTTTTTTTTTTTTTTTTTTACAAAGGTGTCACCACTTATCAAAGCCCAGAGGTCATTTGAGGATAAGACTTAATGAGTGTACAGTAGTTAATGGATAATATCATAGTAATCGTTAGTAGTGGAAATTTGGTAAATTGGATTACTTAAGGAGACAGTTCATCAAGACTTTGTTCACGCTGGATTTGAAAACGACCAAATTGTAGTCAGTTGGAAAACAGGAAAGCGAAAGACAGTTCCACAGGCGTGCAGTTCTAAGAAAGAAGCTTTGTTCATTAAATCTACGTTTAGGCACAGACAAGGAGTAGGGGAAATTATTGATAGCGGTTTCAGCTAGATGAGTGTTTTTCGTGAAAGTCAGGCCAGGAGGATCATAAATTGGAGCTCAGACGAGCACTTGCCATGAAAATAACGAGAAAGCAGAGACAAGCTTGCAACGTCTCTTCTGTGGGAAACAAGTTGCGGGGAAGAGAAAAGGGTATCACCCATTAGGCTACGATGTCTATTTTGAACTTTGTCAAGGCATGATTCGCTGCTTCTAGCAGCTTCTGCCCAGATGTAGCAACAGTACTCTATCATTGGACGTACTTGGCTCTTATATAGGTAGAGAATTGCGTCAGTAATGAGATATCTACTGGAGCGGTAGAAAGATCCCACCATTTTTCCAGCGACCTTGGTAACGGATTTGATGTACGTGTTCCATCTCAGATCAGGAGTAAAAGTAAAACCCAGAAGCTTGTCCAAACATGGAGTTTCCCCAAGACGAGAGGCATTCATTTCAATTGGTGCCATACGGAGATCAGAGCGTTGATGATATAAAGATAGAAGCTATAACGCAGCTGGAGATTTTGTGAAGTAAACCTTTATGCCATACCCTATCAAATACTTAAATATATCAAGGGCAATTGCTCTAGAAAGGAAGCGTCCATCGAGAGATTTGCTAATCCTATGAGAGATAACTGTTAGCACATCTGTTGTAGATCTAGCAGAACGGAAACCATATTGCATTTCACCGAGATCAGTTTTGCTGAGGTGGTTAACTACTTCTCTATTAAACAGATTCCAGCAACTTACTCATGACGCACAGGAGACTGATTGGTCTATATTGAGAGGGATATGACTGATCATCTGAACTTCTTAATGTGGGGCATACTGATAAGAGTCTCCAGGGTGTTTAGAGGCAATTCTCCTTATGACAACGCTTAAACATCTTTGTAAGTATGGGAACTAGTTCTGGTTGAAGCTTTTTGAGACCTAAATGACGTCAGAGCCAGTTGCTTTACTCAAATCAAGGTTTTTGATTAGCTGAGCAACATCACGCACAGATATTTGTATGTCGAATAGCGTGTTTTCAGACACATGGGGAATATGGGGAGGGGTGGCGGCCTTGATCGTATAGGGTAGAATTAGCTGCAAACTGCATGCCTGTGGAACTCTGTTTCGTTTTCCTGTTTTCCAACTAACTAAAATATGGTTGTCTTCAAATCCAACGTTAGCCATTCCCTTAAGTAATCCAATTTATCAAATTTCCACCACTAACGATTACTACGATATTTTCCCATTGACTACTGTACATTCATTAACCCTTATCCTTAAGTGGCCTCCGGGCCTTGATAAAGTAGTATGTTAAGTGCTGTGCATAGTTGCAATAAATGTGAACAACGATACCGTAATGGAATATATATTTAGTCAGGAAAAAAGAAACTACTGAAATAATGGATTCTTTATTTAAATAGTGATATATTCTTGGATGCAAGGTTTAATGTTATAATTAAGGTTATGACAACAGAATATTCTTTTCATTCTTTTGACACTCGAGTATATATCCGATATAGTTAGACACAGTTAATCAATGGAGAACTATATCACTCTATATAAAAGCATATAAGATAACGGATACACACCCGAGAGTTAAAACAATGAAAAGGATGTCTTGTTGTCCTATCCCTAGTTATAATTACAATTCACTTAAGATTTTCAAAAGGCAATGTTCATATCAGATGGTAGACCTCTGGGTCAGTCAGATTTTTTTGTCCATACATTACCAGCTGATAGTCGAGTGGTCTCTCAGTGTAACTCACGTGATATCTATATATATTCCAGGAGGGGTCAGGATGCGGTTGAATTTGTGTTGTGATTTGATCAGGCTCAGAGTTCTAATTCCGAGTTTGTCGTTCAGTGGCGAAGTATTATTTCACAAATTAAAACGTTGTTAGTTGTTGTGAATTAGAATTGTTATTTTGTTTAGCGGGAGAACTCTTTTGCTGCAGTACAGGTCGCGGTCACATGATTGACAATGCAACCGGAGCTGTAACATAGCAAGGACGCGCATATACAGATGCATGCGAAATGACCTCACCGGTAGGGAAAAATAAAGACTTTTTAAAGGGATATCACGTTAGAGACAGAGATAACGTTCGAGATCATGTTAGATGCGTGGATGAAGTTCAAGAGCACGATCATGTGAGGGACACCACAGCGGTAACGAGAGAATGAAAATAAATGTCGTTGTACAACACGCGAGTTGAAGTTATTTCCTATTCTTTGTCTACTTTGTGACTGAGCATATAACGTGTTGGTTCTCGGACTACGTTACAGTGTCGGAATCGAAAAACTTTGGTCTATCTCAACGAATGGACAATCATGGCCTGTGTAATGGACGCACATAGACACACGATGATAGAAAGAGATAAAAATATGGCTAACGAACAAAACAGATTTGTGTTTCTAGATTTTTAAGATGAGGAGTGTTTATTCGTATTATTTGGATTCTTCTCATCTTGAGTGTAATTTTCACAACGTTTGCGTCGCTGTAACGTCCGAACCTTTCAGGTGTCTCTTGTCGAACTCGAGATGCTATTTAGCTCTCTCCCACTGCAAGAACTTGGACAGCAAGGATTGAGAAGTCAGCGTCCCCGAGGAAGGGCAATCTGACGTGCAAAATGTGCCTGGACAGCCATGTCACTATTCCCCGGTAATGGTACTTCAGGCGACTAGCAATAAAAAAACCCTTTCTCAAAGCGAGAAGGCAAAGCCTGGGAAGGTGAACCTCTTAGAACTGCACAGAAGTAGTATTGCACCGAAATCAACAGGCACACGATAATTACAGGAATGTTCTAATTGTTGTCGCTTTGGAGGCTGAGCAAGAATCTGCACTTTATTTCGAACGGGGTTCATTTACTTATTTCATGGATGTAGCAAGCTCTTGTTCCGTCATCCATGATTGGATAGAGGCATTAAGTAATCTATAATTGTATTTTTGCCAAGTACTCTAACAACTTCACCACGGGTCCTTATATCTATACAAATTTACATGTGACTTGAACAATATTTGTGAATGACTAAATAGTTATTAGTTTGTAGAATAGTCCCCGTGACGAAAACTGGATAAGCATTAGAAATATATGAGTTTGTTCAAAGTTCCCGATTTTTTTTTGCAGGTGCACGTTTACCTTTTTAGATTAGACTGTATGTGCAGTCGTACTAGGAAGATTTTCAGGTTGGCAAGCAATTGCACTTTTTATGGTGCGTTCATGACTTTTATTAGCCGAGATCGACGCGCGTAGAATTGGTTGTAGTGTTGATATTTTTTTATTATTAAAATTGATATATCACATATGTTCCTTAACTTTATCGTTTCAAACGAGCAGGATCAGTTTTCATTGATTGAAAAATGCTGACTAACGTTTTTATTTGAAACTAGCAAGCCGCCTGGTATTACACAGTCGTAAAATACGCTTAAATATGATATTTTTATAAGCACAGATTTCGTATTTATTATTATATTATATCGGACCCAATATATAGTAATGATTTAATAAGTTAAAAAAAAAAATGACACGTGCGCCACAATCGAGAATCGAAACCAAAACGCTTAGCTTACGATTTACCTTTTCCTTTGACGTTAATGACTGAGCTATGTTTGTTGGTTAAACATGAACCAATAGCTATTACGTTACGCATGCATATTCGTAATGCCATCGTTTAACCTTCACCTGGCAAATTCCATTTTTTTAAATTTTCACACTTTTGCACCGATTTTCCCTGGCTAAAATGCAAATATTAAGCTTCGTATATGTTCAAATACCTTATATATGAAGTGTCATGTCTGTAAACCAAAAACTGACCGAGGAGTAAGCTTTTTACGCAAATATTATACAAGTATAAATCATGTAGAATATCTGCATGAATATAAGTACACGTAATAGTTAACTAAAGATGATCATCCGATAAGAAAACGGAAAAAAAAACTAATAAGGAATTAATTAAAATGAATATTTAGAAGAATATGCAAATTAGCTAGATCTTTTGCAGATGGAGGCAATCCCACGACCAATATATAACAAAATTATATTTTCTTTTTAAAAAAAATAGAAATAAAAGGGATTTTAATATAAATATCAATGCACCAAAAAATCTATATATCTATCAAAGTGGACGGGTCTTTTTGTGTGTCGGTGTACATTTCCCTACGAAATAACTCTGTCAATTTTTAGTCTACAGACTCGAAATTTGAGATGCAGGGTACTGAGATTTGGGAAAATCGATGTGGTTGGTTTTCGGCCAAAAATTTGGCTGTTAAGGGGTCAGAGTTCAACGATTTGACCTTTGATAACTCTACCAAACTCCTCCGACAATTTTGATTCTAAACACTTGAAATTTTATATACAGGTTCCTTGAACATGGATCTAACTTAAGAACTTGATTTGAGCCCAAAATGATAAGTGTTAAGGGGTCATAATAGGGGTCAAAGTTTTAAAAAATTGACCGCTCTTTTTTTTGCTCAACATACACCTCCAAACACCCGGGCAACGCTGGGCTGAAATACTAGTATATATATATATATATATATATATATATATATATATATATATATATATATATATATATATATATATATAGGAGTATAGATTATGTTTTTCTTTTTTTTGATGGTCGGCGAACGGGGGGAAAATAAGGTAAACGAATAGTGAAGAAAGGGAGCAGAGCATACAAGCTAATAAGTTTTTTTGCGTTCGTTCGAATTGAACTTTACCTTTAGACAAGTAATTAGTCGTGATCAGAGCGAACCCCCACTCTAAACGGACGTAATGAAAATATTTGTCAATGTTAATGTTATAAAAATACACACACATATAGCAATAGTATACACACACATATAGCAATAGTACACACATATATACGGGATAGAACTTAAATATCTACTACAGAGAACTTGAATTCCTACTAGCTACTATTATCGGGTGTTTTCAGTTTCTTTATATCTGTCATAAATCCTTACATTAGTGTCCTACCTCCTTAAGCCATCCAGCATGTCCTCCAGTTCGCGGAGAGAGAGAGAGACCTTTTAATTAATAGAAGACATCATTTAATAAAAAGTAGTAAAAAAAAAACAAAAAAAAAACGCAGTAGACAAAGAGGAATTTATATAAAAATATGAATAAAAACAAAGGTATATACTGGCATGTCGGTATCCAATATAAAAAAAGGTCACTTAACCGGTTGATCTACCAGGTGGAAAAATATAAACAATGGTATAAACATTTCTATATCTGGAAATAACAGTCCAGCTATCAGAGAGGCCAACCAAGATCAGACATCAAACTTTGATGGGAAAGGCCCTGGACCCATTATCTGTCATTTGTAGAAAAAAAAACTAAAAATAATAATCTGTTGTTCAAGAAGAGATACTACCGTTTTGTTGACATTGCTTTCTATACAAATTTTTGTTAAACTTTCCAGTTTGAGATGTTTTCTACCGTCCTTCTTTCTTTTTATCTTATAGATTCAAGCATGATTTCATATAAATATGAATTTTAATAAGCGTATTGGCGAATGAATAATTTCCGTAATTTCTGATGGAGGTATACACTCGTTTTTCAACGTTAATTGAGTAATTTTGTATATTCGCGTTGGGAGCAAATAATCTTCTATCTATCTATCTATCTATCTATCTATCTATCTATCTATGTCTTTGTCTCTAAATATTTATAGTGTATTTATTTATACAAATATTATTACCTGCATATGTGCAGATATGTTTCTGCTAAAACGCTTTGTAGAAAAACAGTGTCGTTATACAGGAATTTGTTCACATGCAGTGATATATATATATATATATATATATATATATATATATATATATATATATATATATATATAAAGTGATGGTTGTGTACTTCCAACGAGAGAAAAAATGTATATTTAAAAGTGTGTAGCCATCAACAATTGTGCGCTTTTCTGATTTTTATCATTTTTTATTTTAAAATAATTTTATAACGCGTTTCAACTCTTGTTCAGCTCTCTTCAGATATTTTTATATAAAGTTTTTTTTAAGTGAAAGTTCGAAATGTCTTTTTGGAAAACATTTTAACTCTGACAACACTGATTGTGTTTATCAGAGAAATGCCAATCTCAAACTTTTTGTCACCACTAGTCGGTGTGTTGCTCTAGAGTTCAATCAGAGTTAAGTTCATTTAGTAGGCGAGGGGGGGGCTTTTGGTCTATTTGGTGAAGACTTTTTAGGGGATTTTATGATTTATGTGTGCGTATGTGTGTGCCTGTGTGTTAAAGCGAGAGTTTTCTGTTGTGCGTGTGTGTGTGTGTGAATGTGTGTGGGCCAAGATACGTGATTTCTTTTCCTTTCACATGTGTGTGCTGGTGTGAGAGTGTGTGTGCCTATGTATGCGCATGCCCGTGCGTGTAAGAGGGAGACAGAGGCAGGATACCTATATAGGTACAAGGTCGATTTCCAATCCAAACAATTATGAAACAAAAATTATAGAATTACTAGATGACGAACATTACTATAAACCCATTAGTACCAACATAGATAACACCACCATTTCAAAAATCATAAAACTTTGTACAACACACAACAAAATATTAAAAAAGAAAGAAAAAGACTTCCTCACAAATTTCATTACAAAGACAACTTCTACGGACTTCCCAAAATACACAAATCCGATGAAATAAAACATGCCATCGATACACAAAACTCAGAATATTAGCGTCCCAAACCCTAGTGACCTTACATTTAGACCCATTGTAGCAGGACCTGCCTGTCCGACAAGCAGACTTAGCAACTTTATAGACATCCTATTACAACCCTTCACCGATCAAGTCAAGAGCTACATAAGGGACGACATTCACTTTCTTACTACCTTACCACATACAGTAGAAAACGGGACACTATTAGTTACATTTGACATTAGCAGTTTATAGAGCAACATGCCCCATGAATTAGGAAAAGAAGCAATAATATTTTGGATCAACAGACACATACAAACACTACACCCTAGATTCACAAACAATTCATGATCGAGTATAGACATAATCCTAAATAATAATTCTTCGAATTCAACAATGGCAACTACATTCAAATACTAGGTACAGCAATGTGAACGAAAATGGCACCGACTTAAGCAACCCTTACATTAGCCTACCTAGAAGAAACCTTTTTATGAAAAGATAGAACAAACATTTGGCCACAACACTAAAGGAAATGTTTATAGAATCCTGGAAAAGATACCTTGATGACTGCTTCATCATATGGAAACCCACATGGGTGGGAGACATCACGGGCTTACACGCCATACTTCAAAACCTACTCCCCAAAATTAAATTCACCCTAGAACAAAGCTCTACAGAATTACCCTTCCTACTGATAAAAATTAAAGCAATAACATTATCACAGACATCTACTGCAAACCTACAGACACCCAACAATACCCACACTTTAAAAGTCACCACCCTAAAAGCTGCATAAAAGCCATTCCCTACACCCTAGCACGTAGAATCTGCACCATAGTCACAGACAAAAACCTTCGAGCAATCTGACTCAAAGAACTACGAATAAATCTAGGAAAAAGAAAAAACCCACCACAACTTATAGACAAAGGGATCCAACTTGCGATAAATATACCAGTAGAAGATTTGAGAACCCCTAAAGAACGAAGCAAAGAACAAATCCTAACATACGTCTCCACACACAACACAAACAATCCAGAACTTTTCACAGAGATAACGATAACCAAAACAGCAAACTAAACAACTTCCTTAAAATAACAAAAATAATGAAAACCAAACGCCAACCCAAAAACCTAAAACGCATTTTTACTTCATCCAAACTCCAGCAAGACACAACAAAAGGAGTCACAAAATGCAACAAACAACGATGCGGAGTTTGCAACATAATACTAGAGGGAAGCACATACACATTCATGAACCCCATACAAACATTCAAAATTAAAAAAGACCTAGACTGCATTTCAAACTTTCACTTAAAAATATATATATATATATATATATATAAATATCTGAAGAGAGCTGAACAAAGCTTGAAACGCGTTATAAAATTATTTTAAAATAAAAAATGATAAAAATCAGAAAAACCCACAGTTGTTGATAGATACACTCTTTTAAATGCACACACACACACACACACACACACACACACACACACACACACACACACACACACATATATATATATATATATATACGGCCAAAAAATGGCGGAAATAAATAGGGGTACATAGTTTTGAAATCCGGTTTATCATAATTTTTTTGTAGTTTTCCGGCTACTTTTTGATTGTATTTTAAAGTTTTAAGCCTAAAGCTTATTTCGAAAAGGGGGGAAAATAGTTGAACACGTGAAAAAAAGTTATAATGAAAAATGTTTTTACGGCGACATTCGGAAGCTGACAAATCAGATAAATTTTGAAGTTAAATAAATTCATAATAAAATCCTTTGAAAGATGAATATTAGTTTTTTGGGGTCTATTTCAAAGATAATTAGTAAAGAAAAAGCCTAAGATATTGAATTAAATAAAAAATAGTTCAATTAGCTCCCAAAAGCGAACTCTTCTGACTTCGCATAATCATAACAAACGAAAAATCGACCAAATGTAAATTCTACGTAAGTCCAAAATGCCAGAAAGCCAAAAAGCTGTCTGAAAATGACGTCAGGTAGTTAAAGGAGACCGTGCCTCCGTACATTCCTATCGTGAACGTTTGTATAATTTTACCACTTTTTAATCTTTTCCCGCTTTTTAATTAAAAAAATTTGTTTTTCAAGATTATAAAAATATTATGTTCCGCCGAAAATTTTACGCCCATTTAGTCAAGGAAAATATTAGAATCTTAAACAATGGAGTCATCATATTCCGTGATCATTATTTGATAAACACTGAAAAATTCATCATAATTGGTTAATTTCCTGATTTTTCTTAAATTTTTAAGTAAAAGGAAGGTTTAAATATTCATACATTTTGAGCACCGGCTATTCATGTTGCAGGTACCTAATATGTATATATATATATATATATATATATATATATATATATATATATATATATATATATATATATATATATATATATAAAGAGAGAAAAAAGAGAGCGAGACAGAAAGAAAGTATACACTGACTGTTTATATATATATATATATATATATATATATATAAAATACACACACACACACACACACACACACACACTCTGTCTGTTTATATATCTATTTATAACCTCCTCCGTCAATGCAGACATAAATAATAGATAGGTTAATTTCATGGCGACAAAAATAATCCCGTGCTTGTTTAGGAATTCTTGGTAAAGAGATAGAAAGAAAGCTATGCGTGTGTGTGAGTGAGTGAGTGAGTGAGTGTGAGAGTGAGAGTGAGAGTGAGTGAGTGTGTTTGTGTGTGTGTGTGTGAGAGAGAGAGAGAGAGAGAGAGAGAGAGAGAGAGTTATGTGCTTGCGTTTGTGTGTGTGTCCGTGTGTTAAATTCCCAGTGCTTATGCGTGTGTGCATTTGGTTTGCGGGTGTAATTGATAACGGTGTTGTTTGGTGGTGAGTAATGAGCCTATATTTAAACGAATAACGATACGCAGTCACAGACGAGAATTTTGTCACACGAGCGAAATGACAAAGTGATAGAGAATAACAGACAGACAGATAGATAGATAGATAGATAGATAGATAGATAGATAGATAGATAGATGTAGAGAGAGAGAAAGAGAGAGACAGAGAGAGACAGAGAGAGAAAGCGCGCGCGCGAGAGAGAGAGAGAGAGAGAGAGAGGAAGGAGATAACAGGGTAGGGTGTAAAAATGTCAAAAGAAAAAAGGGAATGAAAGGCACGAGGCGAAAAAAGAAAAAAGCAAAAGAAAAAAAAACAAAAACAAAAACAAACAAAAAAAACTGCGTAATGATGGAAAAGAAAAATACAAAGAGAGAAAGGAGATAAAAAAACAACAAAAAAAATGGATGAAAAAAAAAAGTAATTTGATAGCATTAAATAATGTCGCATAAATATATACATATTACATAACGTATAACAAAATTTTAATAGCTAGCTAATTAAATAAATAAATGAAGAAAGAATGAATCGGACAGAAAGAAAGAAGGATTGCCTTGTACATATCAATGCACCAGTTAAATACCCGTCCCAGGACAGGTATAAACAGTGAATATCGCATTAGTTTTACATTTTAATTTTTAATGCTTCCCTTTTCATTTTATTGGGGGAGGGGATAACGTATGGTGTCGATCAAACTCCATGAATGATAAATTTTACAAAAAAAAAAAAAAATGTACCCACGTTACTAACCCTGTTACTGAGAGTACGTATCCCATAATTAAGTATCCTGCACCTCTACAAGGACACCATTCGCTCATGTATGGAGTATTGTTGCCACATTTAGGCTTGTGCATTTGATACTAGTCTCTCACTCTTAGACAGGGTTCAAAATAGAGTCACCAACCTAATAGATCCCGCAAATGTCAGCTAGGCTTCAATTTCTGTCCCATCGATAAAATTTTACATCCCTCTGCCTGTTTTGCAAGTACTTTAATGGTAGGTGCTTTGACGAACTACAAGTCATTGTACACCTTTGCCGTAAATGCTCCGACAAATCCGACAAAATTCCATTCCTAAACAGTAGAGATCCCTAGATGTAAGAAAGTCTCCTACTCTATTAGTTTTTGTTTTCCTTAGGACTGCTATAATTTAGAATCCCATTCCGGATTCCTGCTTCCCTAGCTGTACTGACATGCAGAAGTTCAAGTGTAATATAAACAGGCATCTTGCTGCTCAACTTTTTACATACTGTCCCTGCAAATTATGTCCCAGCTAGTATCCCCCCCCCCTGCATCAAAGTGGCGGTGTGGATTTTACCATGCACATGAATATTATTGGCGTTCACACAACGGCACCGATCCTTTAAAAAAATGTATTTCTTAACATAATTAAAATTATATATATATATATATATATGTATGTATGTATGTATGTATGTATGTATGTAAAAGCCAAGTACGTCCAAGGATGGAATACTGTTGCCATATCTGGGCAGGAGCTGCCAAAAACAGCCTATCATGCCTTGACAGAGTACAAAATAGACTTCGTGGCTTAGTGGGGGATGCCCTTTTCTCTACCCTGCAACCCCTCTCCCACAGAAGAGACGTTGCGAGCCTATCCTTGTTTTATCGTTATTTTCATGGCAGGTGCTCGTCTGAACTCCAATCCCTGGTCCCCCCTCGCCAATCTTTCATGAAAAACACCCGTCTAGCTGAATCCACTGTGAAAAATTCCCCCCACTCTATATCTGTGCCTAAATCAAAACGCGGATTCCATGAACAAAGCTTCTTTCTTAGAACTGCACGCCTGTGGAACTCTGTTCCGTCTGCCTGCTTCCCTCCGGACTACAACTTGGATGTCTTCAAGTCTAATGTTAACAAATTCCTAATGAACCGCCCCCTTAAGTAAACACTCCATCAAATCTCCACACTAACGTAATGTACTTGCAATAACCCTTATCCCTGAGTGGCTTCCGGGCCTTGATAAATGGTGATCACTGTGTAAAAAAAAAAAATGTATGTGTGTGTGTGTATATATAATCTTGAAAATTATTAACCTTTAAAACTATATAAAATCTTTTTTGTATTTTTTCATTATTCGTTAGAAACTAATTAGTCAGTAAGTCATTTAATCATATATGTATATATATATATTTAAATATATATATATATATTTATATATATATATAAATATATATATATATTTAAATATATATATATATTTAAATATATATTTATATATATATATATATACATATATATATATATATATACATATATATCTATATTTTTATAAAGTAATAGGGTTCGTGTGTTTCTGTCTGTGTGTACAGCTCTCCATCATCAACGAAATATAAAGGAGGTAAGAGGGTAGATCTCTCCTGGTAGAGAAACATTAGAACCCATTTTAGGATGTTTCTGTTATAGGAGACATAAGAATCAATGCCTAATTTCTTTATATACTAGTCTACAAACCACCCCCATATCGAATGACTTATGCTCATTTGCATATCACATTATATTAAATCTCTTTAACTAATTACCTCGACCTTATTACATATTGGAAATATTCTAATCATTTCAACTGTACTATTTACAAAATCTATTTAACATTTAATTATTTAATATATTTTCATTTAATTTTATATTCGATTTATTTCACTTTACGTATATTATCAAAACAATTCATTGGCGAGGAAAGCTTTATGTTTTGGGATTGTATTGAAAATGTAATGGAAATTTCAATTTCGTTCCGTTTTAATCTTTTATATTTTACTTGCCAATATAATTGAAAGAATACAATTCAACTATCGTAATTTTATATAAATAAACAAAAACAAATATTTTAAAATAAAACTTTATTAAAAAAGAAATAATTTTATTTTTAAATGAAAAAAATCAATTTAGTAAAATAATTGTATTAAACACCCCCAGCCTTGTCAGCAAACCTGTAAACCTATAAAAGTTAACATTTCGAATGTAAACAGTGATTTTTCGATTTTGTTAGCGCTTGCCGCAATTAAAGACAATTAAAACGGAACTAACTTTATTTCCATTCTATTTTTTAAACAACCCCCAAAACATAACGCTCTCTTCCAGTTATAGCCAATGTTTTTTTAATTAAATAAAACAGGTCAAAATAAACAGATAAGCGCATTTTCTTTTACATTTTTCTTACAACCATTGTCATTTAACCAACTGCAGGATATCGTTACTTTTGTGGGGTTGTTTTGAAAATGGCACGGAGATTATAATTTCGTTTCAATTTAATCTTTCTGGTCGAGTCTATTTCGAAAGCCTGTCTTATCATAGATTTGAACTACAAATAATTTATTACATTTTGATTATTACTATCTTAAGACTTAAAGCTTATATTTATTTCATTTTTCTATTTATATATTGAATTAGTTATTTCCAGTCTTATTTAAACTTAGCGCTTTCTTTAAACCGGATGAACCTTTTATAAAAATATGAGTTTAACGTAAAGAACACGAACAAGGTTTTATTCAACTGAATTTCTTCCAGTTTACTAACAAAATATATAAATTTAAAAGAGATATAATTAATAAAATAAAAAGGTTATGTAATTTAAAAGAAATACACGTACTCACAAAAGCAGAACTTTTTTTACACATTTTTTTCTTTAAAACCATAACAATGAGACTAACAATTACCTAGATCTTAGTAATTGTTTGTTTTAATAGAACTGTTTTAATTGTATTGTTTACTTAGTTAACCTAAGTTGGTATTACATTTATTTTACATTTACTTTTTTTTTTAATTATTACTTTTAGATTGTGACGTTTACACCCGGAAGTAATGAGTCACACGTAGGTCGCTTTTATTCATTCCTTTTGGTCAAGATCAAAGTGTAGTATCTGTTCTTCAGATGCTGCACTTCATTTTCTTGTTCTCTTTCGGTGGAGGAGAAATCCTTCACGACTGAGACAATTTTTATTTTTGTACCTTTTCTCCACGTTAAAAAACGACCCTGGTGTCTAACTCTGTCCCGTGGGGAGGCATAGTAAATAGGTACAATATAATTGTTTATAATTTTACTATTCAGAAATATTATTTATAGTTCGTCCATTTCAGGTAGTATACATTTCCTTTACGCTTAATTAATTTACAATCATTAATATCGTTAAACAATTCCGTTTAAAACCGAAATTATGCCACCCAAACGAAGTAGAAACGAAAGTGAGGAAGAAAGAATGGAAAGATTGGAAGCTAATAGACTAAGAGTTGCTGCAATTCGCTCCAATGAAAACAATTCAGATAGAGAAAGACGTCTAGAACTTAACAGGATACGTCAAAGAGAAAGGAGAGCAAGACTGTCAGATTTGGAAAGAGAAACCCAACGTGAAGCTGACAGAACTAGACATGCTGTAAGGCGGTTAAATTCATCACAAGATGAAATTCAAGAAAGGCAAAGATATGCACTGGAAAGAGAAGCAATATTACGATCGAATGAATTATATGAGGTAAGTAGACGTACACAAGGTCAGTTGAGAGTGGCTCAACGACATCAGAATGAATCGGAAACCCAACGAAGCTTTCGCCTATACCAAGGGCAACAACGAGAGGCTGCATGGAGAGAGAGTATGACTTTGCCCCAGCAATTGACAGAAAACGAGGCAGCTAGACAACGAATGACTGCTTTGAGACACCATGAAATAGAACACTGCAATAGAAAAGGATTGCTCTACAACAAAAATGACTCTCTCACTACAGCTGATATAGGAAAAATGGACAAAGTATGTCAACATTGCTCAGCTGTAAAATTTAAAGGAGAAACCCCTGGTTGTTGTTGTTCTTCTGGCAAAGTTGTGCTTGATAGCTTTCCACCACTGCCTCAGTTGCTTCAAGATTTGCTCTCCGGCAATGGTCCCATCTCTAAAGATTTTCTGCAAAATCTACGCTGTTATAACAATTGTTTTGCAATGACATCATTTGGTCACAAAATTGCGGCAGTACATGGGTGGAATCCTTCTTTTAGAATTCGAGGCCAGGTTTGCCACCAGATTGGGAGTCTTTTACCACCTGAAGATGAAACAGCAAAGTTTATTCAAGTCTACTTCTTGGATAGTCTGGAAGAGGAACTACATAATCGGGGACGTGACAGTAGACTCAATAGAGACATTCTCCAAAGTCTGACTGAATTTTTACATGAGAACAACAGCTTTATTTGTCAGCTGAAAACAACAAAGGAGAGGATTGAAGAAGAACACTTGGTAGAACATAAAGTTGTCATAAGGGAAGACCGAAGGCCGCAAGAAGAGCATCCACGGCGATTCAATGCTCCAACAACAACGTATGAGATTGGAATATTAATGGAGAATGAACCAACAGCTAACCGGGATATTGTCTTGCGTTTTAGAAATGATACATTAAAATGGATCTCCGAACTACATCCCCTCTACGATACTTTAATGTACCCGTTAATGTACCCCTATGGTTCTCCATCTTACAACATCTACATGAAGGCATCCAATGGGCGAAAAGTTACCCAACAGCAATTTTATTCGTACCATTTAATGACTCGGCCTGGAAACTATTTTCTCTGGTACCGAAGGCTATTTCAACAATGGCTGGTGGATGTGTACTGCAAGATTGAAACAGAACGTTTACAGTTCCTGAGGCGTGAGCAACAGACCCCGAGAGCTGACAATTATAGCAACTTGAGAGATTCAATTCTTAGGGAGGATGGGAATCCAGAACAGTTTGGTCAACGAGTTGTACTTCCGGCAACTTATACAGGAGGCCCTCGATACATGTTTGAGCGTCAAAGTGATGCCATGGCATATGTTCGGCGAATGGGCCGAGCCGACCTCTTCATCACGTTCACAACAAATCCAAAGTGGACAGAAATTACAGAAAATTGTCTTCAAGGGCAAGACCCTCAGGATCGTCCAGATATTGTTGCCAGGGTTTTCAGGCAGAAGCTAAAACAGTTACTTGAATTTATTAAAAAGGGAGGATTTGGCAGGCTGAGGGCGTTCCTGTACAGTATTGAATATCAAAAAAGAGGACTGCCGCATGCACACATCCTCACCTGGCAGGCCCCAGAGGACAAACTTCTACCAGAAAAAATGGATCTCTGCATATCTGCAGAGATCCCTGACAAAGAGGAAGATCCTGATCTTCATGCTAAAGTGATGGCACATATGGTGCATGGACCTTGTGGACCATTTAATCCAAATTGTCCATGTATGATTGACAACAAATGTTCCAAAAAATACCCAAAAGAATTTCTTCAGTGTACCGAGCAAGGCCAAGACTCTTACCCCAAGTACAGGCGAAGAAAACCAGAAGATGGAGGCCAGACTGGTACAATAAGGATGAAGAGAAATGGTCGGTATGTTAATCAAGAAATAACAAACCAGTGGATTATTCCGTACAACAAGGTCCTCCTTCAGCAGTTCAACGCTCACATTAACGTAGAAATTTGCAGCTCGATCCAAAGCATCAAATATGTCCTCAAATACGTGAATAAAGGATGTGATCAAGCAGTGTTTGAACTACAAAGAACTGATGGAGCAGCTAACCAACAAGGCCAAGTACAAAGTCACATTGTGGATGAGATCCAGCAGTTCCAGAATGCAAGGTATGTCGGCAGTTCAGAGGCGGCCTGGAGGATATTGGAACATCCCATCTATGAACATTTCCCCCCAATTGTACAACTTTCTGTTCATCTTGAAAATGGGCAGCGTGTCATGTTCTCAGCTGATACTGCTCTGGAACGAGCCCAAGGTCCACCGCCTGCCACAACTTTGACAGCATTTTTTCAACTCTGCCATGAGGATGACTTTGCAAGGGGTCTCAAATACGCAGAAGTCCCTGAGTTTTACACTTGGAACAAATCGACAAAGAAATGGATGAGAAGAATGCGTGGGGTACAAGTTGAAGGTACTGAAAATGATGATGTATGGAAGGCACCATGCATTGGGAGAATCTACACGATTAGTCCAAAAGCAGGGGAGTGTTATTTCTTACGCCTGTTGCTCAATGAGGTTGCTGGTCCAACTTCATTTCAAAATTTGCGAGCATACAATGGTCAGGTGTTTGAAACATACAGAGCAGCGTGCCTTGCTCGAGGCCTTCTAGAAAATGACCATCACTTGCATCAAGCAGTAGGAGAGGCAAGTGCCACTCAATCACCTTCAAATTTACGAAGCCTATTTGTGATAATTTTAACAGCCTGTGAGCCAAGAAATCCTCTTGAGATCTGGATGGCTTTTCGTGATGTAATATCTGAAGACATTCTTCACAGATACAGGCAAGAAGTTAACAATCCAGAAGCAGATTTTAATGAGGACATCTACAATAAAACTCTTTGTCTAATTGAAGAAAAAGTTCTCCTTATGTGCGGTCAACCATTGGCAAGCTATGGATTACCTGCACCAACGCAAGGGAGAGATGAAAGACTCGCGAGAGAGTATCAACGTGAAGTTACTTATAATCTTGAAGAACTTTCCCTACAAGCAGAAAATATGCAAGAAAAACTGACCGATTCTCAAAGAGAAGTTTACAATTCATTCATGGCAATGTTGGAAGCACAAGGTGAAATGAACAAAAACATGATGTTTCTTGATGCTCCAGGTGGTACGGGCAAGACTTTTGTAATCAATTTGATCCTTGCAAAGATTAGATCCATGAGAAAGATTGTGCTTGCAACAGCATTCAGTGGCATTGCTGCTACTCTACTACAAGGTGGCCGCACTCTTCACAGCACTTTTAAAGTACCCTTGGATACTCATCGAATGGATCAGCCAGTTTGCAAAATTACTGGTAACTCAGCCTTGGCAAATGTAATTAGAGACACCTCTGCAATCATTGTAGACGAAGCCCCAATGACGCACAAGAGTGCTTATGAAGCAATTGACCGAACACTGCAAGACATCACAGGAAACAAGAATCCCATGGGTGGCATTCCAACCTTATTTTGCGGTGATTTCCGTCAAATCCTCCCAGTGGTTAAAAATGGCACAAGGGCTAACATTGTCAATGCAAGTTTGAAACAATCCTATCTCTGGAGGCACGTTATAGTGAAGAGACTGACTACTAATATGAGAGCCTATATCTCTGATAACACAGCTGCAGCAGACTTCTCAAAATTGCTTCTCCAAATCGGTAATGGTCAGTTTCCTATCACTTCTTCACCTGACACAATTAAGATTCCAACTGCGCTTGGTAAATGTGTCGGTAATCAGAAGCAACTGAAAGACAAAGTGTACCCAGACCTGCAAAACAATGGAAAATCACCGGATTGGCTTGCTGAGAGGGCTATTATTTCGCCATTAAACAGCAATGTGAATCATTTGAACAATTCAATAATGGATGAATTTCCAGGAGACACAAAGCAATACAAGTCAGTTGATTCGGCTACTAATGAATATGAAGCTGTTCACTACCCTGTGGAGTTTTTAAACTCTTTGGAGATATCTGGAATGCCTCCACACATTTTAAATCTCAAAATTGGATCGCCAATCATGATTCTTCGATCCTTGGAACCGCCAAAAACAACAAACGGAACCAGATGTGTTATCACCAGATTGCACACCAATGTACTTGAGGCCACCATTTCCTGTGGTCCCTACAAAGGCGAAACCGTTCTACTGCCAAGGGTCCCCTTAGTTCCATCGGACTCAGAACTTCCATTTAAATTCCGGAGACTCCAATTTCCTGTGAATGTGTGTTTTGCAATGAGCATAAACAAAAGTCAAGGTCAGACATTTAACACCATTGGCGTAGACTTGACATCAGACTGCTTCAGTCACGGTATGTTCTACGTCTCCATCAGCCGGACAGGAAGTTCAGAAAAACTCTACATTCTGGCTCCAAATCAAAGCAGCAGAAATGTAGTTTACCCTGAGGCTCTTCAGTGAAAAGTTCGAGAAATGGATATGAGGAAAAACTGACATGATCTGATTGTGGTAAGTTTTTAGTATTGAATGTGCAAGATAAAATTTAAGCAAGAGTTGAAAATTACTTCAATGAAAAATTTACTATGTAACATCAAGTAACCTTCCTTTTTGATGAAAATGTTTTGTGAAGTTCCTGATTGAATTTCAGTCACTACAAGAGGTAGTTAAAATGTTAATCACCTTATGCAATCGTTGCTCTTACAACATCAACTTACTGGAAAGGTGCCCACAGATTTTGGTACCCGAGTGCGCAACAAAGCTCCATGCGAAGCACGGGTATCTTTGCTAGTATATATATAATGTAATAAAATTCATACGAGTGTACTGGATATTAACTTCTGTCTCATTTTATCCATGAGTACACCTAATTTCTGATGGATTATCGTCCAAGTATTTGAGTTGATTTACATTTAAGATTTATTATTTTTTCTTTTTCTTATTCTTCCCTTACTTATTTTTTTGCTGAATGTGTCTTGCTTTATTTGTATTTTATAATTACAACTTTTTATCAAAACTTTATTGGAAATTTCTTTTGAATTTGAAAAAAAAAATTAATTTTGAAATTTTTGGAAGTTTTTAAAATTTAAAAATGTTTAATTTTTTTTATACTTTTATAAATTAAATCGTTTTCTTGTTTTATTTTCTCATATACAGTTTTTTATATTTTCTAGCCTTGAGTTTTTTTCTGCCACTTTTCTCTTTTATCCTTATCCTAGGAAAAAATATTTGAGGAGAGGATATTATGATATCCTCTCCTCAAACATTTTTTCCCAATTCTAATCTCAAAAATTTTCCCATTTCTAATCTGAATGTTTTCAAAGTCGGTGTTTTCGTTTTACTTCTAGATTTGTATAATGCCGTTTTTTCTCCTCTTCTAACAAGAAGAATTTAGCTCCGAAATGCCATGGTCTAAATAGGATTACCCTTTATTCCTCTGTTTGTAACCCTTATTGACTTGGTAATGCAATTAAGTTTCTCGTTATTTTTCTTAACTTTATATATAGTTAACCCAAATATAAAGTTTTGCATGAGTTCGAATATTCTATATATGAAGTTACATTTCCGTAGACGAAAAACAGACCGAGGAGTTTCGTAGGTAAAATTTAAAAACAAATATACGCATACATAAATATCTGTTCTGTCTAGCTGCGCGTGTAATAATGAGACAAGATTTGCGCAATCTCTAACCACATCTCCTCTGAATCTGTACTGTTTGGGCCTAGTGACAAGGAGAAACCCCAGACTGACTGACTGGAAACAGTGCCGAGATAAGCGAAGAGCACATACAATTCTTGAAATTCTCCAAAAATCACCCATTTTAGCACTGACTAGGTTAAACGTTATACATACATACACACATTATATATATATATATATATATATATATATGTATGTATATATATATATATATATATATATATATATATATATATATATATATATATATATATACTGTTTTACCAAATACCAAGACTTCAAAGAATGGGTTGATAGCAACAAAAAGGTTATTTCATTGTCAGTTACAATTGTTTCAAGACCATTTGGACAAATTCAAACAATATGTCGTTTTTACATTTTTGTTGCTATCAACCCATTCCTTGTAAGTCTTGGTTTTTGGTAAAACAGTATATGAATGCTCAATTATGAAATATGATAATTTTGTAGCTTACGTTTTAAGTCTTCTCTTTTTTGGGCTTAAATTTATTGGTATATGAACGATTACTGAATTAAACAACCCCAGTATAATTCGAAATACTACAAATTAGACTAGATATATAGTCTGTAAAAGTCTGACGAAGCTACAGACGGCCAAAAAAAAACGGCCGGATAGCTGAAACAATAATGTAATTAACAGATATATATATATATATATATATATATATATATATATATATACATATACATACATATATATTTATATACATATATATATATACATTTAAAGGGGGTTAGAACAGTAGTCTAAAGAGCAGAGTGTATTTTAATGTGATAGTAAAATTACTAATTTAATTAAAATACAAGAAAAGAACAGTGCTCGTTGAAATTTCGTACATTTATAAGCTACAATCAACATCCAAATGAATGCTTTGACGATCATTACGGTTTTCAAAAGGCGAACAATTAAAACATACATCTTCCTTACTTAAAAATTACTAGGTTTATTTATGGTGTCTTTTACATATAAACCCCCACCCCACCCAATCCTTTGCTGGTAAGGAGACTTTGTTTAAAAAAAAACTATATGTCAAAATTATTGTCCGTAGCTTAATGTCTATCACAATAAAAACATCGTTTCCGAAACGATCGTACAAATTATTGACTTTATTGTTGTTCCTTCTTATGAAACAGATTTTTAATTTTTAATTCTAATTTGAATTTGAAATTATCAATTAAATTACTATATATATAAATATATATATATATATATATATATATATATATATATATATATATATTGAAATAAATAAAATATAAGTTCTAATTGTATTTAGTATACTAATTTTTATCAATCTACTTTACAAGTCTCTGTCTTTACCTTTGTCTCTTTCTCTTTCTCTTTCTCTCACTCCCCCTCTCTCTCTCACTTTATATATATATATATATATATATATATATATATATATATACATATATATATATATATATATATATAGTATTCCGACGAAATTGAGGAATAAAAGAGGAACAAACCAAGTTATGTGTTCATCAACGTTTCGTATTTATTGCGAGACTTTATCTGAATGAATGAAATTAAGAATAAAAACATTAGTACAAATATCTGAAAATATATTTTTGATGGAATGAAATGTATGACCCTGTTCCATTTCAGAAACCGAAAAAATCGTTGAAAAATAAACGGAACGAATTCATACATTTCATTACATAACTATATTTTAAAAATTTTTGTACTGGTGTTTTGTTTTCTTAATTTCATTTATCCAGAGGAAGTCTCGCAATAAAGACGAAACGTTGATGAACAAAGCTTAGTTTGTTCCTTTTTTATTTCTCTCTATATGTGTTTACACACACACACACACGCACACACACACACACACACACACACAAACATATATATATATATATGTGTATATATGCATATATATATTACATGGAAGTCACCACTTATCAAAGTCGGGAGGCCACTCGGGGATAAGGGTTATTGCATGTACAGTAAGCAATGGGAAAATATCGGAGTAATTGTTAGTAATGGAGATCTGATAAAGTGTCTTGCTTAAGGGGACGGTTTTTCAGGAATTTGTTTATGTTGGACTTGAAGACATACAAGTTGTGGTCAGGTGGGAAACAGGCAAACGGAAGAGAGTTCCACAGGCGTGCACTTCTAAGAAATAAGCTTTGTTCATGGAATCTACTTTTGGATTTAGGCACAGATAAAGAGTGGGGAAAATTACTGAAAGTGGTTTCAGCTAGACGGGTGTTTTCGTGAAAGATCGGCGATGGGAAACCAGAGATTGGAGCTCAGACGAACACCTCCCATGGAAATAACGATAAAACAAAGACAGGCTCGCAACGTCTCTTCTGTGGGAGAAAGGTTGCAGGAAAGAGAAAAGGGCATCTTCCACTAGGCTACGAAGTCTATTTTGTACTATGTCAAGGCAGGATAGGCTGTTTTTAGCAGCTCCTGCCAGATATGGCAGCAGTACTCCATCTATGGACGTGCTTGGCTTTTATATAGATCCATAATTGCATCAGCAGTGAGATATCTTCTCGAGCGGTAGAAGGATCTCACCATTTTTCCAGCGACCTTGGCAACAGATTTGATGTACGTGTTCCATCTCAGATCAAGATTAAAGGTCAATCCCGGAAGCTTGTCAAAATATGGAACCTCCCCAAGACGAAGGCCATCCATTTCAATTGATGAAAGATGGGGATCAGAGCGTTGATGATGTAAAGATAGAAGTTTGGTTTTAGATGCATTAAAAGTAACCAGCCACCTCTTCTCCCATTGTACCACTGCTTCTGATTTCTGCCCATCTAGCACTGCTCTTATAAGCATATCAGAGAGAAATGATTTAATAATTAAGAAAACATTTCCAGTTATACCGTAGCTGGAAATCTTGTGAAGTAGGCATTTATGCCATACCTTATCGAAGGCCTTGGAAAAGAGTTTGGCTTTCTCTGATGCTGACGAGATGACCTCAGGTCCATTGATGATGGTTGGGATAGAACGCACGCTTCTGTTTAGGATCCTGTTTGCTATTTGCCAAAACTGGTGGGAACCAAGCCGCTGCTCATCTACTTTGAATTTAACAGACTGAGCACATAGCTCTCTTGCATTTTTTGTTACTCTTTTACAGCCGTTGCTGGCAGTCCTGAACGCAGCTTTAGTCTCAGTACATCTATTACGTTGGTAGCTATTGAAAAAGTGATTTCTGTGCGCGGATGGCAGCAGCACATTCTGGGGAGAACTATGGCTGGCTGTTAGGTTTTTATTGACATTTTTTGGATGGTATAAATCGGTCTATACTTACAATTAACCATTCGGTCAGGTCTGATACTATAGAGAACACATCCTTTTTAAACATGGAATGCAGGGGTAGATCAGATATAAATGTACGGAAGCTATCCCAGTCAGCCATAAAGTGGAGAGGTACGTCTGAAGACTTGTCGCATTTCATTTTTATCTTAATTGATACAATAGAGTGGTCGGAAGATCCCAGAGGAGATAGAACGGAATGTGAACATAGCTCAGGGGAAGTTGTGAGAAAAAAGTCTAGAAGGCTTGCATACTGACCGGTAGTATCGGGCACACGGGTGGGTTCGTGAACAATCTGAGTGAGGTCATAGCAATGGAGAAGTCATGACAAAACCTCCCCTCATCTTTTGTCTTGTTTGAGTGGATCAGCCATTCCACATTGTGGACATTGAAGGCACCACAGATGTGAATGTGAGCCGAAAGATGAGCAGAGGATGTGCTCAATTTTCTCAGATATGCTTTTAAAGATAGTAACTCTGCTGTTGCGGGGGGGGGGCGATAGGGGCAAATATAAATGCAGTGGTGTAAGCAAGTGCGACCCGGAAGCACATATAAGATAAGTTAGGGTCTGCTCGGGAGATATCCCTACCATACGGAAAGCCATCTTTGATGTAGGCACATATTTCATACCCATGGCGATTTGGGGGTCAGATTTAGATGTTAAGTTAGAGTATCCATTAATTATGAACTCATCTAGGGAAGTGGTCGGCCCTATGACACGCACACACACACACACACACACACACACACACACACACACACACACACACACATATATATATATATGTCCAGAAGAAAAAAAGAAATAACAACAATATAAAGATAAATACTAATGCATATAAATCTGATTGTTCATTCCATAAAGAGAGATTACATCAACGGATTATATATACGGGATTATATATGCTCTTTATACCTAGGTATTTCGGAGCCTAATGCTTCTCATCCGAAGAGGAGAGGGGGTGCTAGGTAAAATATTAGAAATGTGACGTCTAGCGATAAGTACATTAGGAACGAAAGGAAAGTAGAGAGTAAAGAGTATAAAGGAGCAGGGAAAACAGCTGAAGAGCTAAAGTGATTAAGGTTGTATAAGACAAAATGGGGATTATCACATAATGGATATAAAGGTTATGCAACAGGGTTGTGGGTTGCCATGATACGTTAGGGGGTATAAGTTCAATACGTGTGTGATATGTGGAGATGTACATTTAACATTGAGGAAGAAAGCGATAGAAGGTGATAGTAGAGGCTCTTATAAACATAAAGAGTTAAGGATATGTTGATGGAGAAGTTTCTTGAAATAGAGTGATATATATATATATATATATATATATATATATATATATATATATATATATATATATATATATATATATATATAAAGACAGACAGAGAAAGGGAGAGAAAACTTAAGAGAAAGAAACTAGAAAGTAAATAATAGAAATAAATTTAGTATAAAAATAAGACATAAGCTAAATAGGTATGCTTAGATTAATTTGTAAATAACATTTTAAAAAATTAGTTCGTCGGCGACCGTCTGGCGTCAACTTACAAGGCAACGGTAGTATGCGTCCTGTGGGTGAAGGTGGAGGTAGAGGTGGAGGTTAGTTTATTTCAAGTTTTTGTGACGTCAGACGTCTGGAATCACTTTCCTTTCCTGATGTTTACATCATCACTTTTTTCTCTTTTTTTGCCCTCTCTTGCCCCTCTCCCTCCCCTTCCAACTTGCAGTATTTTATCCTGCCCTAAACCATCTGCTGTTACTTTTGAAGGTATTTCAGGCTTATGTTTAGAAGCGACGTGCGGCTTCGCTCGGTGTCAGAACGCGCAGCTCCCATGCGTTATTTTCGCTTTCGAAAAAGGGGTTGCTTTATTGGTAACTCGTCTTTCAATCACCTTTGTTTTATTTTGTTGTGAAAAACCTTGTTACATTTCGATTTTAGGTTTTTAGGTTGATTAGCTAAAGATGTGAACTTTTGTTCCGAATAAGACATAGTTCCGTTCTAGGAGGCAATCTTCTCAAGCATTATCTCCTCCTTAATTAGCGGGATGGATTATTGCCATCTCATTGGAGAATGCTTACGGGACTGTTTCCCGCTATATTTGTACCTTTTTAAAGCGGAAATATTTATATAAAAACTATATGTTACATATTTCAGAGACGTACCATAGTTTCATTACAGTAGACCTGCATTTTAAAGGGCCTTTAAAAATGGAACAAATCATCAGTGACTCACGAAATAAAAAAAAAGAAATCGAAGTTGTTTGGATTTTTAAATGCATTTTAAAAGGCAAATCAATTGCAATGAAATCACGGTATGTCTATGAAATGTGCAACATATAGGGTTTTATATAACTAATTTGTATTTAAGCTCTCGCATTTGCAATCAAGCACTTTATTAATTTATATTCAGCACATTCTGACGTCTCTTTAGGTCGAGCATACTGGGAAGTGATATGCAAATCGCCATTAGTGTATTAAGCGATGTTATTTGGGTAAACAAATCGAGCTTAGGTATTTGAACAATGTCAAAACATCGTTAATTTACTAACCGCACAGCATCAGCCGAATAGCGCTGTGCTTAGAAGCCTTGATTGTCGTTTGAGCGGTCGGGTTTCGATCCTGGTTTGAAGTAAATACGGAAATCTTCAGTGCAGATATATATATATATATATATATATATATATATATATATATATATATATATAATCACATAAAACCATATATTTAATTAGATAGATTAATATATGAAAGTATTCTAGGGGCCCCTTTCATCAGCAAACTCATCAGGAGTCAATCGTTGAATTTCTATCAAGTGTAAAACAAACGTCACGCAAGAGCGAAAACTTAAGTGGAAATTACTTATAAAATTATAACGAATGGATGAAATGAATATATATATATATATATATATATATATATATATAATTAACTGAAGATCGAATGGGATTACGAGTAAAAAAAATTACGAGTAAATTATACGTTGTATGTATGTATGTACAAAATGGGATATGTGGTAAAGTTAAAATTTAAAATATATCCCTAAATAAGTTCAAAGATTTTACGAATTCCTTCTGTCGACAGAGAGAGGGCTTGCGTGAAAGGATAGAGACTGACTCCAGAATCCTCAGGTGATTCGAAGTGTCAGCCCGGTGTAAAATCCTAAACCAGTCCATTTTATATGCATTGGCACACGCTGGATTTTCTGCGAGGTGCTGAATAATAGCAGGTTCCAAGGTGAAAGAGGGTTGACGAGGCTTACCTAGTCTGATGCTTGCTGGAACATGTTGGTTTATTCTTGTCTGCAAATTTAAACGGGTTCGACCTACTTAGACAGCAGCACACTGTCAGTTGAATTGATAAATCACATTACTATTTGTGATATAGAGCACACCATCTTTCACAACTGAAGGAAATGCAGACTTAACACGATAAACTAAACGAAGGGCAACAGATGGGAAACAATTTGATACAGACTTGATAACAAGTCTACCCAAACACTGACCAGGGTCACCAATCCAAGAGATTTTTAATAAACAGGACACTTGGAGGGACCAAAAACTGTAGGAGAATTGTGAGCTTTAACTTTATTATAAATAATATTATCAACAAATTTCTCCAGATAACCATTGTGAATAAAAATGTCTTTAATCTTCTTTAATTCACAATCCAGTTTACTAGAAGAACAGATTCTAAGGGCTCTATACACTAATGTTTGAATGAGTCGTATTTTTTTTTTGAAATAGGGACGAATGAACGCCAATTTGTGTAGAGGCTGGTAAATGTCGGCTTACGATAAAGAGTCGTAAGGAAAGAGTTCTTACCACGTTCAATTAAAACATCAAGAAAGGGCAAGCAACGGTCATTCTCATCCTCCATAGTAAATGTTAATGATTTATGGAGGGAATTAAGTTTATCGAAGAAAGCTAATGCCTCGTTTTCTGATGCAAAAGCTGCAAAGGTGTCATCGATGTATCTAAAGTATATCAATGGTTTCGATATACTGTTAAATAGTGCAGACTCATAATATCCCACAAAAATGTCGGCCAATGCCGGGCCCAGGGGACTTCCCATCTGAACCCCATCAATCTGACTATACATGATCTTATCAAAGCTGAATTCTACAGTTTTAGTACAGATTAATAGGAGTTCAACAAATATTTCTCTAGGGAAGTGTGGGGGGTGGCGGATTAAATCACTGTTGCAAAGGGAGCCAGCACAAATATCTATAGTCTCTTGTAGCGGGGCATTGGTAAATAACCTGGATACGTCGAAAGAACACATAAAGCTGTTTTCAACACTGGGTTGCAATTCGTGTAAGTGATCAACTAATCTAAATGAGTCACTAATACAATGTTTAGTGCATAGAGCCCGAACCGGTTCTATAATGGTTAAAAGCCATTGGGCTAAGGAGTACTGGGCAGACCCCGCCATAGACAAAATAGCTCTAAGCGGAATACCTTCTTTGTGGATTTTAGGAAGGCCATATAGTCTAGGTCTCAGAGAGCCAGAAGGCCTTGCTTTTTCATATATATCTTTTTTAAAGTAATCTTTTTTGTAGAGGTATAAAAGACGTTTCTGGATTTTGACTTCATTTTTATAGGTGTTATCGTGAATATCGGCAGGACCAATACAAAGGAATTTATCAGGATCATTTAAAACAATTGACATTTTTTGGACATAGTCCGCTCGGTCCAAGATAACCACACCAGCACCTTTGTCAGGTCTACAAATATAAGAAAAATTAATTTCTTACCTGTGTGATTCCTCAGATTCCAAATTTTAAAATGGATTATATTTATTTGCTGTCCACTCAGCAAAATGTGGCACAAGGCCGGAAAGTGGTAACCCAGCAGGCTCCCCTAAAGGAGGGGCACTCCTGCAATTTTAAAAATTGCCTGAGTAACCCCGTCGGCATTCCCCGGTCGGGGCGCCTCAGGCAGCAAGCAATAAACTTGCCCCACCGGAAAGCCCAGTGGCAAGGCCTGGGAGGGTGGACCTCCTAGGTATTACCCAGGCGGTGTACCTCAGTCCAACAGGTGCTGGGCCGGTCTCCGGCCCCTCACCTGTTGGGCTGAGTGTCAAGTGACGAATCCTTGACTGGTACTATCCATTTAAAATGGATATATTTTTTAATTTACCAGTCTTGTATTTATAAGATTAGGATTAATCCATTTAACTACTTATTCCCCCACTATGATTGGTATTTTGTAATATTTACATTCATATTTATTTAAAATTAAATATACATATATACAGGGGGACCCCCCTCCAAAAAAAAAAAAACAAGTAAAAGGACTAGTTGTTAAAACTGGAAAAGAAAATTACGAGATATTCTAGTAAATAATATAATAAATTTTTAACTTAAAATATTGCAGCATTAAGAATTTTTAAAAAATTGAATTTAACAGTATATGATCAATTCTTAATGCTGCAATATTTTAAGTTATAAATTTATTATATTTTGAATAGAATATCTTGTCCTTTTCTTTTCTAGTTTTAATAACCAGCCCTTTTACTTTTTTCAGTTTAATCTTAACAATATTACTTTTTATGCTCGCATTTTTCTATGTAATCCATGATTTTTCCAGGCTTTGCTTTGTCAACAATCCATAAAAAATTATTACCAATTTCTAAAATTGACTAAATAAAAAAAAATCAAATAAAAGACGTAATTAAGTAAATAATTAGTCAGCAATAAGATTAGCCCGGCGAGCCAATGCGAAAGGTCGGGTAGTGATTGTCCCCATGTTAGCATTTTGCTACAAACCCGGGAGGATTTTCCTTTTTTATATCTTGTTACGTCATCATCTCCGCCGTTCCCATCCGATTTGAGGTGGTGTAACAGATTTTATTACAATTTCACCCCAAACAAGGCACATCTCCACTTTGATGTAGGGGGCTACTATCAGGTACATAAGCTACAGGGGTACCATGTGGGGAGTTGGCAGCAAGATGTCGGTTCACGTTACACTTCAACTTCTGCATGTCAGTACAGTTTGGAAAGCAGGAACTCGGAAGGGAATTCCAAAGTCCAGCGGTTCTGGGGAAGAAACTACTTGAGTAGAAGGCTCTCTTACAACTAGGGATCTCAACTGTGAAGGAGTGGGTTGCTATGGTAACCAACAGCCAATCAGAAAAGATGTTTCTCTGTTCCTTACAGATTCTGAGAACTTTTGAACACCAGTAATTTTATCATGTTTTGTTTTTTTGGAGGAAAATTGAATTCTTTTTTAAAATATAACTGAGAAGGTGGCATATGAACTGTAAAAATTGTTTGAAATTTGGTCGCAAAATGAGTGACCGGTGAAGTTTTAAAGCAGTTTTAAATGAGTAAAACTAACACTTACATATATATATATATATATATATATATATATATATATATATATATATATATACATATTCAAACACCGTAGTGTTCGAATGATACATTGTTTTGCAAAAGTGTTCAATACATATGTAAAAACTATTATAAGCGAAATTATATAAATAGCAGGAAAATCCAACGGGGATTAATGTACGTTTCGACGATATTATCTTTTTAAGGGTTCAACACTCTTCAAGTCATAATCCTTGAGTAAACGGTTTTTTTCCTGCTGTTTATATAATTTCACTTATATAATTGTAAAGCGTATTATTTAAACACAAATAAATATAACTTGTTATCGGTAGCATTTTAAGATTCAAACCAAAACACAAAATGTTAAAGGTAATGCAGATTTAACAAGACTAAAAACAACAAATCACATATTGTGTATGTTTTACTGTCGACAGTCATTCGAAAAAAGTGATAAAATCAAATATATAATAATTAAATATTACGAAAGGCAAGATAAGTTATTCTTCCGCCAAACTGGGTCGTTTTTTTTAGTGTTTTTACTTAATGTAAAATGTTTAATCGGCTCGAAAAACAATCAAGTTCAAAAGGTACGCGACCACAAGAAAAAAAATGTCCGCATAACAAATACAATGTGATCATTTTTTCTTGTGGTCACGTATCTTTTAAACTTGATTGTTTTTCGAGCCGATTAAACATTTTATATTAAATAAAAACACTAAAAACCTACCCAGCTGGGTAGAAGAGTAACTTATCTTGCCTTTGGTAACATTTATTTATTATATATTTGATTTTTTTACCACTTTTTGAAGGACTGTGAAAAGTAAAACACACCCCACATATATATATAAGAAAAGGTTTTCCACGCCGTAATAGATTAAATGTCTCATTATGATGACGTCATGTGAAATGAATTTGATAAATGAACGTTAGAAATCGATTCGAAGCGAGTTCGAGCTTGCATTACAATTGCCCACCTGACGATCAAATCTGCTGTGAAAGGGCAGTAAAATGCAAAGATAAACCACTTGTAATTATAAATTCAACATAATAGTAGGTTAGGAGGACACATATAAGCAATGAATATAGTGTTAGTCTTAAATTTTAATGTTTTAGTTGAATATTTTTTCTTATTTTATTCTGTTTTATTCTGTTTAGTTAAATTCACAAAATATAAAATTTACAAAAATATTTTTAACATCAACATCATCCCCTCCCCCCCCCTCTCTCTCTCTCTCTCTCTCTCTCTCTTTCTCTCCACATCTTTCTCCTTTTGTCATGCTTTATATCTTTATCTCCAACTATTGGTTAAATAATAATAACACTAAGGTGATATTTTCTTTTGGTAGTGATGAACTATTCCACTATACATTTTAAACAATTTTTTTGTAGTTATAATTAGTTTAATTAACTTTGTTGCTAATTACATATAAAAATATCGTAACGTTGTTCGGGAACCAACACGTTGTGGCCTCAGTCGCAAAGAAGACAAAGAATAGAAAAGAACTTCAACTCGCTATTGTTGTTGTTGTTGTTGTTGTTGTTGTTGTACAACAACATTTATTTCTCCATTCTCTCGTGGCGCCCTTACACAATCATCTTCTCAAACAGGCTCTCAAACGTCATCTACACTTCTAACATGATCTCGAACGTTATTCCCGTCTCTAACGTGATCTACTTTTTTATTTTAATCGGTGACGTCATTTCGCATGCATTTGCCTACGTGCGTCCACGTTATGTTATAATATAAGCGAAATAAACGTTGATTAACTCAGCGTTTCTACAATAATAGATGATTTCGAACATTTACACTCAGTGTCATTTACCAGGAAAATTCAACTTCGTTGTCTATTGGTTGTCACGTTTTCTTTTTACAGCAGATAAGCATCTGAGGCGCAGGTGACCGTCAACATTAAGCGATTTAGACTTTTCACGTTAATGTATTACATTAAATAAATAGGGTATGTTTTATAATCTACGAAGGTACGAAAAATGCTCAAAAAACAAATTTATAAGAAATAAGTGTCATCAAAGGAAAAATAAGTAACTCTATCTGGATAAATTTCTAGTGGTTTTATTCACTTTAAATCGTTTACTCAGTTCGAAAAATATATAGCGTCGAGCAATAGGGAAGAACAAGAAAAATGGTCGCCAATCGATACCTAAATATTTAAAGTTTTGATAACGACTTAAAAATATTTAAAAAATACAAAATACTGTTAGAAACCCACCCAATATATGTTACCTTGACATATATTGAGTGGGTTTCTAACAGTATTTTTGTATATATATATATTTAGCTTTAAGTCATTATGAAACCTGTAACTTTATTTTTAGAAGTCAATTCGATGCCATTTTTCTTACTCCCACCCAACCTTTGACATTATATGTTTATCGAACCGAATAAACCTTTCAAAGTTAGTAAAACCACTAAAAACTTTGCCGAAAGAATAACTTATCTTGCCTTTGATAACATTTGTTTGTTATGCAATTTTTTTACCATTTTATCGAACCCAATCTATATATCTATAAAAGTGAAAATGTCTGTGTGTGTGTGTGTGTATGTGTGTGTCTGTGCAAATTTCCCTACCATATAGCTCTGTCAATTTTCAGTCTACAGACTTGAGATTTGACATAAGGGGTATTGAGATTTGGAAAAATCGTCTTAATCAGTTTTCGGCCAGAAATTTGGCTGTCAAGGGGTCAAAGTTCAACGATTTGACTTTTGAAAACTCTACCAAACTCATCCGCCAACTTTAAATTGTAGGTTACTTGAACATGGATCAACTTTTTAATTTGATTTTAGCCCCACCCCAATAAATGTTAAGGGGTTAAAATTGGGGTCAAAGTTAAAAGAATTACATCTGCGGTCTCTACCAAATTAGCCAATTTCTGGTCTAAATATTTGAAATTTTACATAAATGGTATTCAGAGATAGGGCAAGCTTTTTTATCGGTTTGGGTAGAAAATTTGAGCTGCCAAGGGGTCAAAGTCCAAAAGATTTAACCTTTGCGGTGTCTAGCAAACAACTCAGCCAATTTTGGGTCTAAAAATTTAAAATGTATACATAACGTGTATTCAGACATGCGGCAAGCATTTTAATCAGTTTTGGAGCGACAATTTGGTTGCCAAAAGGTCTAAGTAGATTCTGAAAAATTTCTCCACCAATTTTGGGTCTAAAGACTTGAAATTGTAGATGTTAGTAACTTAGAAATGGGCAGAACGTTTTATTTTGATTTGAGACCAAAATAATAAATATTAAGCGGTCAAAATTGGGGTCCAAGTTATAAAAAATTTATCTCTGTGGTCTCTACGAAATTACTCAAACAATTTTTGGTATAAGGAATATATATATATATATATATATATATATATATCATTTACCTCCTTATGGATTCGGAACACAATTGACACTAGAATTAAAGAAATTAACTAATAATCAACGTACAATTCGAGCGTAAATATTAAACTATCTAAAGTGTTCGAAAGACAGAAATCGTGAACATTGCATGAACGTTAGTTGATTGCCTCTTAGTTTAAACTTTCCAAACAGTGACCATCCTTAAGTATTCTTAAATGGTCTTAGTAACTATAATTATATATATATATATATATATATATATATATATATATATATATATATATATATATATATATAGTCTTGGAAGTTTTTAACCTTTAAAACTATACAAAAATTTTTTTTTATCATTCATTAGAAAAACATTTGTCAATAAGTCATTCAATCACTTGCAATCATTGCATCAAATATCAAGCATATAGTATCAGTAATGATTTATTTTTAAGGGATCTTCAGTTATTTACCATGAAATACTGTTTCGAGGATTTAAAAACAAAACATTATATTACATCATGGCTCCCCAGCAGTGTTGATCAAACACCACCTCCCTTAATCTTAGGAAAAAATCATGTTACAAATATTAGATCTAGTTCCCTATTCTTAATTAAATTATCTAACCTATGCATGTTATAAAAATGAATTTCTTACCTGTGAGATTCACCTGTTTCCAAATTCCAAATGGACATATTTTTTTTAATTTACCAGTCTTGTATTTATAAGATTAGGATTAATCCATTTGACTACTCATCACCCCCACTATGTTTAGTATTTTGTATATTTACATTCTTATTTATTGAAAATTAAATATATATAAAGGTTAAAAATATTTATACATATATACATTTTTTTTTAATAAATACATTTTATACATTACTAATAAAGTTTTGGATTTCCTTTATTAATATATTCTGGTTAATTTTAAACGATTCTAAAGCATCAGGATAACGAACAAATGCTTTATTTAACTGTTTAAATATTTTAGTTTTATCCCCATTTTGTTTTATCATCCTTATTACTAAGCTAGAAACCGGTACTATAAAGTCCATTAATTTCAAAGTAACGCGAGCTATTCTCAAAAACTCTGACATAATGGTTTCATTATGCGGAATTCGCACTATTTGAAAGGGAAAATAATTTCTTTTATCAAATATTTTATAAAGAAAAATCCCATCATCAATTTTTATATCTAAATCCAGAAATGTAGCCTGTTGTCCTCTATAGTCACAATTCAATTCGAACTCCGTTGGATAAATAAGATGTTTATTTTTTTCGAATTCATCGTTATCGTTTATACATATAAGGTCATCTATAAATCTCCTACAACCATGAACATTATATGTTTTAGATATATCATTTTTTATTTGTGATGACATATATATACTCGAGTCTATGTAAATACAGATTTGCCCAAAATGGTGCAGGATCGAATCCCATTGGAATACCTATCGTATGGAGTAATATTTTATTTCCTATTTGAAAATAACATTCTTTATAAGATGAATTATAAGTATTTTTAAAGTATCTAGTTTTGCTATTTTTATTTTTACACCAGAAAGCTTTAGAGTTTGAAAAGTCTATATATTTACCTTTTCCACGTTCAAAAACTAAATTCACAGTATCATTTAATTCATTTATAAGTTTTTCGTGCGGAATTTTAGTATATAGCGTACTAAAATCATAAGTAGCTATAGATTTTGCTTTTCTTCTGGAATTTATTTTATCTTATTTTTCTTTCACTGGTTGTGAATTATTTGCTACCCAAAATAGATTAACATTACCATAGAATTTTCTTTTCTGGTGGAAATTATTTATTTGATTTATAAGTAATTTAAATATTTTAGATATAGCTTTACTTAAAGGTTTAGCAATGCACGTCTTTGAACCTACAATAAACCTAGCACTAACTGGATTTTTGAGCATTTTAGGTATCCAATACATACATGGAAGTTTTTTTTTTTTGTTTTCGTCTAACTTTAATCCTACTTTTTCACTATTAATACTACTATTCAGTATAATGTTATCTAAATTAATATTAGTTACTTCATAGGTATCTGAAACGTTACCTGTAATTCCTATTTCTATCAATAAACGTTGTGTATAATATTTTTTACATATAAAAGCTATATATTTTGCCGCTTTATCAAAAGGAACTATTACAAATGTATCTTGAAATATTTAAGTTCCTCCAGTATTTCTGAATTTTTTAAAAGAGGATCGGTTTTTCTAGGGTGTTTAAATTTTTTATACATTTAACCTTTTCATTTACGCATTCAAGTATATTATTTTTCAATGCATCAAATGTAGACTGTGATAATTTATATTTATTTACCATAAACATACTAAAACCTTCTAGTGCTTTAGTTACTTCTTTAACGCATTTAGTGTAATTTAGGCATTTAGGCTCTGTATAATTCGGACCTTTACTAAGGAGTTTTCTTAATTTAGAATTATTTACTATCTTTACATCTCATATATATATATATTTATATATATATATATATATATATATATATATATATATATATATATATATATATATGTGTATGTATATATACTAGCATGGGTGCCCGGCGTTGCCCAGGTATTTGAAGGTGTATGTTGAGCAAAAAAAAAAAAGCGGTCAATTTTTTAAAACGTTGACCCCTATTATGAGCTCTTAAAATTTATTGTTTTGGGCTCAAATTTAGTTATTAAGTTAGATCCATGTCCAAGGAATCAATATCTGAAATTTCAAGTGTGTAGACTTAAAATTGTCGGAGGAGTTTGGTAGAGTTCTCAAAGGTCAAATCGTTAAACTTTGACCCCTTAACAGCGAAATTTCTGGCCGAACCCCGATCACATCGAATTGCCCAAATCTCAGTACTCTGTATATCAAATTTCGAGTCTATAGACAAAAAATTGACAGAGTTATTGCGTAGGGAAATGTACACAGACACACACACACACACGTTCACTTTTATAGATATACAAGCAATGGGTGACCGGGGTTGCCCTGCTGTTTGGAGATGTATGCTGAGCAAAAAAAAAGGTCACTTTTTTTTTAATTTGACCCCTATTATGACCCCTTAAAATGTATTGTTCTGGGATCAAATTAAGTTATTAAGTTAGATCCATATCCAAGGAACCTATATCTAAAATTTCACGTGTTTAGACCGAAAATTGTCGGAGGAGTTTGGTAGAGTTCTCAAAGGTCAAATCATTGAACTTTGACCCCTTAATCGCCAAATGTCTGGCCGAAAACCAATCACATCGATTTTCCCAAATCTCAGTACCATGTATATAAAATTTTGAATCTGTAGGCTTAGAGTTATTTCGTAGGGAAATGTACACAGACACACAGACACACACACATACACGTTCACTTTTATATATATATATATATATATATATATATATATATATATATATATATGTGTGTGTGTGTGTGTAAGGGTCTCCTTTAATTTTCGAGAAATATTGAATATCCGTTGAAAGGTGTCTGATAGGTAAATCCTTAATAAAGCAAGGATTCAATAATCCAGGAGAGCATCTTTCCGTAACTGACATTAATTAAGCCCAGATGTAAGAAATCCAGGAGCAAGCCAGAGGATATTGCCGGAATAAGCACAGTAACAGCAATGTCGGAGTTATCTTTCCCTCGGACTAGATTTACAACCTAACTTCGAGAGCCAGTCTAACCGACTATAGGTGAGGAGGGAGCATATGAATTCATACATTCCCTGAGGAAAAACTAATGATTAGCCCAGACAGAACTCGAACCTGGCAGTCTGAACTCATTGACCACGCCTGTAACCACTGTGCCACCTCATTTTTATTCTCTTTCTTGCATGCGCGCACACATACTTCCATTCTTGGAAGTTATAATAGTTTACAAGTCTTGTTTTCTAGTAATTATTTTACTCAATAAATTTCTGTTTTATTAGGTTGGTGAAAAGATAATGTCGTTTTCCGTCCAAAAACCACATTATTTTTGAACCAACGTAATATTATTCATAACCTTTAATTAAGTTTGTTGAATACTCAGACGTCAGTTTTAAGGCTGCATATATTAAAAACCAAAATCAGTTCTTGGATAATATCATGTTATATAATAAAACTACTTGCGGGGAGGGCGTTCGGGGAATTTGTTTGAAGTATGCACTCTTCAAGTGCTTTTAATTTTCTTAATACCATGCACACTACCTTCAATTGTAAAAATCTCTTTATCATTGTTTCTCTCTCTCGCACTCGTTAACCCAGAAGAATGTTAAAAAGAGAAGCCTTTAAATTTGATCCACCGGTGTAACACACCCGATTTGTTTCCAACATGCCACGTCCAGTGATGGTTCCAGGAACCTGAAAATATAAACTACTTCAATTGTGCAAGAGGGGCGAGAATGTGACAAGATTTATAGTTATATATGTGAGAGGTCGAGATTCGAAGCGAACATGAGAATTATATATATATATATATATATATATATATATATATATATATATATATATATATATATATATATATATATATTAATATTGTAACATATTTCTCGACGTTTCTTCACCGAGCCTGGACTTCGTTTGGAATATCGTTTTCACCTATACCTTTCTGCATTATTATAAACTTTCATACAATTATGACTTCTTTCATAATTTGTAGTTTGCAATTTATGTGCTAACCAATAAAATTTATTGCCTTCTATGAATATCATTTTCCTAATTACCTGCCTTTGAGGATGAGTGCCATTCTTTGAAACTCCATGGAATAATGAAAAACTTTAAAGTGTTAAACTTGTATTCAATACTAAAGATACTAAATTTGTCAGGTTTGTCATATACTACATTTGTTGTTGGTTTGTTGGTTGTTTTTGTTTTACGGCATATCAACCTTTTTCAGATTATTTAATGCTGAATCTAGTTATTTTGAGGAACGATTTTTAATGAAGTATATTTTTAAGTCAGATTCTATTTAACCTGTAGTTGGGACCCTAACAGGTACTACCACTCCGGGTCAGAGTGGACCTGGGAGCAATGGCAATTAAAGGGTGGCTCCACACTCCCCAAAGCCCGCAAAATGGGGCCTCACCATCGGATATAGTTTTAGGTCATATCCAGGACCTATATTTGTTGTAAATTCTAATTTAGAGTTTACATTCAATTTCTTACATATAAGATGAATATATATATATATATATATATATATATATATATATATATATATATATATATACTAGCATTTCAGCCCAGCGTTGCCCGGGTGTTTAGAGGTGTATATTAAGCCAAAAAAAAAAAAAAGCGGTAAATTTTTTTAACTTTGACCCCTATTATGACCCCTTAAAATTTATTGTTTGAGGCTCAAATCAAGTTATTAAGTTAGACCCATGTCCAAGAAATCTATATCTAAAATTTCAAGAGTTTGCACCCAAAATTGTCGGAGGAGTTTGGTAGAGTTGTAAAGGTCAAATCGTTGAACTCTGGCACACACACACACAGACACACACATGCACACACACAGACACATCCACTTTTATAGATATACTAGCATGGGTGCCCGGCGTTTCCCGGGTATATGGAGGTGATTGTTGAGCAAAAAAACTTTAAAAAGCGCTCATTTTATTTTTAAATTTGACCCCTATTATGACCCCTTAAAATTTATTGTTCTGGGCTCCAATCAAGTTATTAAGTTAGATCCATGACAAAGAAACCTATATACAAAATTTCAAGTGTTTAGACCAAAAATTGTCGGAGGAGTCAAATCATTGAACATTGACCCCTTAATCGCCAAATTTCTGGCCGAAAACCGATCACATAGATTTTTCCAAATCTCAGTACACTGCATATGAAATTTCGAGTCTGTAGACTAAAAATTGACAGTTATTGCGTAGGGAAATGTACAAACGTAGACAGACAGATACACAGACCGATACACAGACACGTTTACTTTTATAGATATACTAACATGGGTGCCCGTCGTTGCCCGGGTATTTGGAGATGTATGTTGAGCAAAAAAAAAAAAAAAAAAAGAAAGAAAGCGGTCAATTTTTTAACTTTGACCCCTATTATGACTCCTGCAAATTTATTGTTTCTGGATCAAATAAAGTTAAGTTAGATCCATGTCCAAGGAACCAATATCTAAAATTTCAAGTGTTTAGATCCAAAATTGTCGGAGGAGTTTGGTAGAGTTCTCAAAGGTCAAATCGTTGCACATTGACCCCTTAATCGCCAAATTTCTGGCCGAAAACCAATAACATAGATTTTCCCAAATCTCAGTACCCTGCATATGAAATTTCGAGTCTGTAGACTAAAAATTGAAAGTTATTGCCTAGGGAAATGTACACACAGAGACAGACAGATACACAGACAGATACACAGACAGATACACAAACACGTTTCCTTTTATAGATATACTAGCATTTCAACCCGGCGTTGCCGGGGTGTTTGGATGTTTATGTTGAGCAAAAAAAAATGGTAGTAGGAAGGCAGGCTCGAACCCGTAGCGCAAAGGAAGAAAAGAACGGGGTAAAACCTAACGTTTATGCTGTTACGACCACCACCAAACCGGAAGCGACATATTTTAAAATTAAGGCTAGACAATCTAAAGGAGAGGATAACTTTCAAAAATATCGGCGAAAAAAGTGACCCCCTGTAGAAAAGTTCCTGGTTGAAGGGGAAGATATTAATGTTTTTAGCCAATTTTTCGATATTTGTTGTATGAAAGGTCGAACTTTAAAACGATACTGATCTTGGTAAAATCCGTCGCCTCTATTGAAAGCTTTAGGCTGACATGAAAACATAAATACATACATACATACATACATACATACATACATACATATATTGGTAACTAAAAATTTCCGATCGAAACTGATGAAAAGTCTTTACCTATCTCTGAATACCTTTTATGTAAAATTTCAAATATTTAGACCAGAAATTGTGTGAGTAATTTGGAAGAGACCGCAGAGGTCAATTTTTTTAAAACTTTGACCCCTATTACGACCCCTTGAAATTTACTGTTTTGGCCTCAAATCAATTTATTAAGTTAGATCCATGTCCAAGAAACCTATATCTAAAATTTCAAGTGCGTAGACCCAAAATTGTCGTAGGAGTTTAGTAGAGTTCTCAAAGGTCAAGTCGTTGAACTTTGACCCCTTAATCGCCAAATTTCTGGCCAAAAACCGATCACGTCGATTTTCCCAAATCTCAGTACCCTGTATATCAAATTTCGAATCTGTAGACTAAAAATTGACAGAGTTATTGTGTAGGGAAATGTACACAGATACACACACAGACACAGACACACAGCCACGTTCACTTATATATATATATATATATATATATATATATATATATATATATATATATATATATATACTACATATTTATGTACTTTGAACTTGCTTTCGTCGCTAAAAAGCACTTTTGACCAATATGAAGAGTCATGATCTTCATTGCATCTGATGAAGTCCAGACGGCGCTTTCTATTCTTTACAGAAATCCTTCGCTTGCGTCTTGTAACATATCCTCGCAAATTAAATTCCTTTAATCTGGTTTTGACAGTAGAAAAAGAGCACTTTTTAATAAGATTGCACTATTATTGGATTTGGGGAGCCGTTTCAAATCTGTTTCTTAGGCTGCGAATCTTGTTAGCATTGTCTTCCCTGTTAGAAGTAAATCTAGTACGACCAGATTTAGGGGCATCAGGAACACTGCCGGTGTTTTGGTGCTTTTGCACAGTCTTTTGTACCGTTTTCTTATCACATTTCAATCTGCGGCAGATTTATCGATTGGATAAACAAGGAAAGGTGGAGATTAATGAGCTCCTGAGGGTCACTAAGAGAAGGTCGTGGCATGTGAACTCAATTACGTTGTATAACCTGGAACAACAACAATTATGATTAGAGATGCTTTGTTGCCCGTTGGTGGATATTTAAAACTGATTTAGGAGCGATAATTTAAGCTGGTTTTAAGCGAATTTGTTGCTGCAGACTTTCTTTTTGCCTCCTCAATTTGAAATTAGTTTTTAAAATTGACGTGAACACTAGAATGTTTCAATTAAAAGTCAAATATGAACAGGTAAAATTATAGAGGAATAAAAGCGAATCAAATGAGGTATAGGTTGTTTAAACAATTTACATTAAACTTAGCTTAAATTTGCAGTTTTTGAAAGAATTACAAGTGCAGACTTCCTTTTTACCGACACCGTATACATACATACATACATACATACACACACACACACACACACACACACACATATATATATATATATATATATATATATATATATATATATATATATATATAAAGATTTTTTAAGGAAATAAAATATTGGAAAATTAAGAAATTAAAAACCTTACTAAACTTAGCTCATAAGCAATTGATCGGATTTAATAAAGTTGACTACGATTGTCCGGTTGCCTGATATGAGTAGGATTTACGATGCCTCCGTTCAGTCTCGGAAGACAAAGGATACCCCCTGTAGGGGCAGCTGCGTGTGTAATTGTGAGACAATGGTTGCGCAATAATCCAACCATACTATTGAATCGGCACTGTTTGAGTCCAGTGGCAAAGAGAAGTAATGTTGAGATAAGAGGAGAGCACATACAGGAATCCCCAAGTTGTCACCCATTTAGTACTGACCAGGTTCAACGTTGCTTAACTTCGATGATCCAGCGGGAACCGGTGTGTCAACGCGATTATGCCGTATATAAGTGGGATTTATTTCTCTTGTAACGGTTGGAATGGGACTCATTGGTTAAAGCGTTCGGAAACTAGTTTAATTTTCAATCGATTTTAACACTTTTTAGATATAATCCGAGTTAAGAAATTACATATAATAATAATAATAATAATAATAATAATAATAATAATAATAATAATAAGTAGATATAAAAGAGTATAAGAAAGCTATAGTAATGAAGGGAACTGTCTGTTGCATTGACATGACGTATGAACAAAAATGGACAAACGAAAGGTTTTATTTGTTTTGTTATTTTATTTAACTTCGTATATCTATTTATTTTTAAGCTAATCACAATACAAATCAGTAAATATGAACTTACTTTTAATTAATAACGGAATGGTGGAGGTCTTAATATTTCGAGAATAACATCTCTTTCTCAACAGAAAAGTGACCAAAGAACGTCCTTAAAAAAAATCAAACATTGAAATATCATAAGGCGGAAATAAATGTAGAAACGACGCAGTTGTAAAGCAGAAAAGGGTTTATGCGTCGGTTTTTCTGTGTATTATTATCGCTAATTACTATGGGAATTTTCATTTTTTTTTATTTATTTATTCGTCTATTTAATTCAATCTTTTATTGTTATCTTTTTTAATTATTTGACGATTTTTATGTTTCATATAAGCGAATGTAATATCGGGTATTATTTAAATTCTCAACTGAAGTAAGTGGTGCTATGAATCCATAATGGAAACAGCGTTTAATTACGTTTTTTATATTAGGTTGTCTGCATCGACAAAATATGCTGGTCGTATATATATATATATATATATATATATATATATATATATATATATATATATATATATATATATATAATGCTTCCTATCAGGTTGAGCATTTGGGAAGTGATATATAAAGCAATGCTCTTTGTGTAAACAAATTGAGCTTACGTATTTGGACAATGTACAAAACATGGTTATTTCATTGGCCGCATAGCAACAGTTAGAAACTCCGACTATCGTTTGGGCGATCGGGTCTCGATCCTAGCTTGAGTTCGTTGCTTGTCTAGCCACACTGATGAGCTGAGAAACAGCGAAACAGTACTGTATGTGGATGACTATAATTCTCCCTATCTTAGGTTGAGCATATGGGGAAGTGATATACGAATTACCATTAGCATATTATGCGATGCTCTTTGTGTAAACAAATTGAGCTTAGGTATGGACAATGTCAAAGCATTGTTAATTCACTGCCCGCATAGCAACAGCCGAATAGCGCAACTGTCGTTTGGGCGATCGTGTCTCGATCCTGACTTGAGGTAGTTGTTTGTCTGATGAGATGTGAAACAGCGAAACAATACTGCATGTGGATGACTATATATATATATATATATATATATATATATATATATATATATATATATATATATATATATATATATATATATATATATATCATTATCGGCGGTCATTCGTGTCCGAGTAAGACTGTCCTCCGTTGTGGCTTCTGTGGGTCCTCAGGTGAGCATAGAGCCCAATCCTAGACCCAATTTTCCTTGTACAATTTGGGCAGATAAAGGTAGTGGTCGTGGGGTGGGGTTGGGTGTGTCTGGTTAATAATCTGTCCTTTCTGTGCTTGCGTTTATCCTCAGCAGCTTGATTTAGGTCACTGCTATAAAACGCAGCACCTTCGTGGACAGCGCTCCTCCATGCCAACCTGCTCCCAGCCACGTCCTCCCATGTCTCAAGGTCCATGTGAAATCGCTTTAAATTTACTTTGATGTTGTCCTTATACCTCATCTTTTGGCCACCCTGGGCACGCTTTCCCTCAACAAGCTGCGAGTAGAAAATCTGTTTTGGGAGGCGGAGATCCGGCATTCGGACAACATGACCAGTCCATCTGAGCTGGCGTTGAACAACAGTAGCGGTGATAGTAGGAATGTCAGCCTCACTCAGGACGCTAGTGTTGGTGCGTCGGTCCTTCCAACTGATTCGGAGGATTTTTCGGAGGCATCTTTGGTGGTACGTCTCCAGGGTTTTTACGTGCTTCCCGTATGTGGTCCAGGTCTCCGATCCATAGAGAAGAGTGGGCAGCAAGACAGCTTTGTATACCATGATTTTGGTCTGTATATATACACACACACACACACACACGCACACACACACACACACACACACACATATATATATATATATGTGTGTGTGTGTGTGTGTGTGCGCGCGCGTGTGTGTGTGTGTGTATTAATATATTTTTAATCAGTTGAAATCTTTTATATACTTTATTTATTAATATTCTATTTTTTATATAATTGTAATTTTATACTCAATGTTTATAGTACAGGCGTTGTCATAGCAACGCGCTTTGATTTAATTAAATTTAATCAATTGTAAAGCAGAAAAGGTGTACACGTAACGTTTCTTATTTAATATAATCGCTGGATATTTTCCTTTTGTTTTTTAAATTTATTTATCTGTTTAATTTAGTAATTTTTAATATGCTCTCTTTATATATTTGTTTATTTATTTTTAATTTTAGCGATTAAGATATCAGTTATTATTTAAATTCTGAACGGAAATGAGTGATACTCTGAATCTATAACCGAAACAGCGTTTAATGTGAAATCTATTCGGATTTCTGTTATGTTGTGTGTATCTATAACTGCCGATTTTAATTTTAATTATACATATATTTTAATATATAATTTATTTAATTGATTAATTAAATTCCTTATCTATTTTATTTTATTGATTTGTTTATTAATATCCTATTTATTATTACTGAAACAGCGTTATTAGGCCATAACATGATTATGTTAGTCAATTTTAGGCAGCACTTTCGTTGCTATGCGATTTATTTAGTTTGATCGAATAAATTTTCTTTATTCCTTTCTTTTCTTTTTCTTCTCATTATTATTATTTTCACTGTTATTATTATATTGATCCTTATACTATTATTATTATTATTATTATTATTATTATTATTATTATTATTATTATTATTATTATTATTATTTTATTGACCCTTTATCGATTTGTTTATAAATCACCTTTATTATTATTATTATTATTATTATTATTATTATTATTATTATTATTAAAACATTGTTATCGGTCCATAACATAATTATGTTATTCAATGTTAGGCAGCATGGGCGTTACTATGAGATTTATTTAGTTTACTCAAATAAACTGTTTTTGTTTCTTCTTCTTCTTCTTCTTCTTCTTATTATTATTATTATTATTATTATTATTATTATTATTATTATTATTATTATTATTATCATATTGGTCCTAACTTGTGTGTTGCATTGAATTGTTTGTTTTTATGTATATCATGTAGTTAGTTCTAATTTTTTAAAATCAATTTTCAATTAGTTCTAATTTTTTTATTTTATATCATTTTAATTCGAACATAGATCTTAGTATTTACTTTCGTTTATTTGTTAATTGTAAATTTTTATTACCCCACACACCTATATATATATATATATATATATATATATATATATATATATATATATATATATATATATATATATTTCTCTCTTTTCCCTGGATTTAAATTTAAATCCACATTCATGTTCTATTTGTGGCCTTGTCTGCAAGTCCCTTGCTGGACTAAAAAGTCATCAGAGGCACAAGCATAAATGAGTTTTAGAAATATGGGTTGTCTGAACCTCATACGTCGAAATCGACGGGAGAGTCCATCATATATATATATATATATATATATATATATATATATATATATATATATATAATTGTAATTCAATGAATTAAAAAAAAACTCTCATTGAAATGAAATGAAGTGGTTGAGTTTCATATAAAATATTTAGATGGGATAACTTATAGAATTTTACTGCCAGTAATATTTTGTAAACCTTACAATCTCATGTTTCCATAACAACTGATTGTTAAATAAAAAAACTATTCTGAAGTATATATATGTATATATATATATATATATATATATATATATATATATATATATATAGTTACGTGTGTCCATATACGCACATACATACAAACACGCATGTACACACAGATTGATATATATGTATGCGTATATATATACTTATTTTTTGCTTGTTTATTTATTTTATATTATTATTATTATTATTATTATTATTATTATTATTATTATTATTATTATTATTATTATTATTATTATTATTTCTCCTCATATTCGATCGTCCATGATGCCATCCAACAAGAAAGATTATAATTATATATGAGTTGCCGCTTGCGTGTACATATATATTGTTTTGATACATACTGTATCTTTATAAATTTACTGTTTTGCCTATAATTAATAAACTTGGAGTAGTAAAAGGTTGGATTCAAAGTACGAAATATATATAGATGGAGCATGAATGAGTTTGGAAAAGGATGGGATTGTATAGCATTATTATAAGGGTTTAGTAGTAGTAATGTCAGAAATGCTGCAGTTATAGTGCTGACTACAGCAGTTGTTAATAATGATATAAGATAGGGCATGAATGGGTTTTGAAAAGGATGGGATGGTGTAGCATTATTATAAGTGTATAGTGGGAGCAGTGTCAGAAAAGTTTCTGTTATAGTGTGGCTTAAAGGGTGGTTAATGGTATATACGTATGCATGTACGCACATAAATATTCATAAGTGCATATATAAATACGCACGCATATAAAGGCATACGTATGTACCCAACAGACAACAAAATTCATTGCAGTCTAGGAAGATTATGGGGAAGTAGTTACATAATGAAAGAAGGAGTTAAGCTCAAGCTTATTGCCAATGGAAGGTCTATGCTTTGATATGAGGAGCGCTTTCGAAATCCTTAGATTACCAAGGTTTCGAATCTAGGAAGGCTATGGGGAAATAGTTACATAATGAAAGGGAGAGTTAAGCTAAAACATATTGTCGATGGAAGGTTTATGCTTTGATATCAGGAGCGCTTTCGAAATCCTTAGATAACCAAGGTTTCGAACTGAGGCAAGAATGCTATGGATATCCCGATGAGTATTGTTGTATGAGATGATGTGCTTGTAGACGCAAGGTGAGCCATGTATTCAAATGTTCCTTGATGCGTAAGTGTAATTGTTTGGTGGTGCTACCTATGTAAATGTTATTACTATTTTATAATAATAAGTAATTTTTTGTAGAATAAAAAATGAAAGCACTATAATTCATACGTTGAATAAAGCCTGTCTAGCTTTACAATATGAACAAAGATGGCTGTCAGGACAAACACACGATGTTAAGTCTTCTATAAACTTTTTTCTTCGTGCAGCATTATATATTGTCACGCATTTTTCTATCTAACCAAAGTATTCCTAATTGTTTCTTAAGAATATATGCACGAAAAGAGACGGTATTGACATAATAATAACGTTTTTTTCTGCATAACGAAACGGATCTGTAAAAAAAATGTACCGAAATTTTAACGTGCTGGAGTAGCTGTTTTGCATGAAAATAAATATTTGGATCTGGGAATGAAACTATACTGTCATATATATATATATATATATATATATATATATATATATATATATATATATATATATATATATATATATATATAATAGAAAGAGAGAGAGAGGGTATGTGTAGAAAGGTATGAATACATATATCATTCCTTCAGCGGAAAATAAAACTAAACACTCAAACCTTGGTTATACACCTACTCTAAGAGAAGAAAACCTCGAAATAAGAACAGTAGTTCTCTGCCTATCTCGACACTGTTTGTGGACATCTTGACTTCTTGCCACTAGACTGAAACGAAAGAGTGCAGCAGAGTTGCTATTGGAAATTACACAAATCTTCCTCACCATAGACTCCCCATGCAAAGTACCAGTGGTCTTCCCTGGAATATGAGTAACAGCAAATCTCCTCAGATTCACCGACATCTATCGTTGGCCTCTTTTGGAAATTTTCATATTAGAGTTTCTGTTCCTATTAATCACACTAACACCTTTAGTTATAATTTGTTGTGCTATTTTTTTTTAAATAATTTAAATGTTCAACGTTTTAATTCAAATACTATTTTCTTGGTCGAAAGTTGAAGTCAAAAGGCTGAACGTTTTTAGAGGCGCCATTGTTGAGAACAGGTGTTTTGTATATTCCCCCCGTTCCCCATCCTCGTGATATATTTACGTTGTTACAAATTATAAAGTCTGGAAATTACGACATTCTTTTCTATCTCCATTTCATTTTATGTTTTTTTTTTTTGTTTTTTGTTTTTTCGGTTCTGATTTTCATTTGCATGTAAAAAGTATACGGCTGCTTCCGTTTGTGCATATTCGAAATGGTCGGTAATTTCCGCCTGTGAAGATTAGGAGAGCTGAGTTATTTCCTGTCGTCTCTGAGGCGTTCACCTTCATCTAAAGCTGCTTACTGCTGCTGTTGGTAATAATAATAATAATAATAATAATAATAATAATAATAATAATAATAATAATAATAGTAATAGTAATAATAATAATAATAATAATAATAATAATACACGCTATTTATATTTTTATATCTCTATATCTATAAAATGGAGAATGTGCGTGTGAGGACACTTTTCAACCTATATACTTAACGAATATTGGTCTACAGACTTGAAATTTGGTACATCAGGTTTTCAGACAAGTGGAAAACTTTTTAATAGCTTTTCATCCAGGAAAAGGGCTATTAAGGGGTTAAAATTGAAAAATTGGTACGTGATGGCTTGTCAACTCTTTTACGAATGCGCATGTGTGAATCGTTCACATGAGAGATTTCTTGTTAAGAATAAATAGATTTGCAAACACTTTTTAAAGATCGTGTCATGGTGACCTAACGGTTATCGTATTTTACTCAATGTCTTTAGGTTTTGTTTCGATTTCAGCTTGAGTATTCTTTTACTTACAAGAAGTGAATTATTTAGAAAAAACAGTACTCGTATGTATAGTTTCTTTCCGGTTTTTTTTTTAATTTTTTAAAAGGAATTTAACATTACGTTTAATACCCACAGTATTTCTGTTTATAATAAATAAAAATTCTGATTTAATTAAAATATAATATTTGTGCGTATTTTATGACCGGACAACGCCGGGCGGCCTTGTATTACGTATATAAATATATGTACTTCCATTCTGTTATGCGAAATTTAAAACACGTGCCTTTTCGTAACCCTCACATAAACGCATTGTAAGTAATGAGAAGAAGTGAGTAACAAAATAGCAAGTCAGATAATCCCCTCAACCTTACCCCATCCCCTGAAATTAATCAGAAAATAGATCCACTACTTTATAATAAAATTTAATAGTATGTGTTTTTTTGTTATTGTTTTTTTGTTTTTGTTTTTGTTTTTTTGCTTTGTTTTGCTTGGTGTTATCAGAAATTATAATAACATATAATATTTATTATATATGAAAAAATATATTATGGACGTAATCGAATGATTTTGTGTGGATATCTTAGTAATATATTTAGATGAATAGTAAGTAATAGTTTTTAACGGAGCGTGTACAATAATAAGTATGCGATTATATTTTATTTAATATTTATGGAGTAACTTGTTTGTCTTTTGAAAATTAATTGGTATACATTAAACCAACTAATTTGTATACATTAAAACAATTAATTGGTATACATTAAAACAATTGATTCACTAAAACTTCGAACTTATAACCTTTAGTCTTGTAAGCCAAAGTCTTTAACTTCTTGACTAATTGTCAAGCTGCCCGATTGAGACGTGTATAAATATAAATTTGTACTTTGTTTCATTTTCCTTCAGTCGAAGTTCTCAGAAATCAAGAGGCTCCCTTCCAGGGTCTAACAAACGAACTCTATACGAGATACAGAGATATTCAAATATTACATTAAAGTTCTTCTTTATCTCTAACACACTGAGTTAGTAAAGAAATTGAGAACATACTTTTCCTCTTCCAAATTGATTATTTAAATATGTTATAGTATATTTTTGACTATTTAAATATGTTATGGTATATCTTTGACTATTTCAATATGTTATGGTATATCTTTGACTATTTCAATATGTTATGGTATATCTTTGACTATTTAAATATGTTATAGTATATCTTTGACTATTTCAATATGTTATGGTATATCTTTGACTATTTAAATATGTTATGGTATATCTTTGACTACTTAAATATGTTATAGTATATTTTTGACTACTTAAATATGTTATGGTATATCTTTGACTATTTAAATATGTTATGGTATATCTGTGACAATTTAAATATGTTATGGTATATCTTTGACTATTTAAATATGTTATGGTATATCTTTGACTATTTCAATATGTTATGGTATATCTTTGACTATTTAAATATGTTATAGTATATCTTTGACTATTTCAATATGTTATGGTATATCTTTGACTATTTAAATATGTTATGGTATATCTTTGACTATTTAAATATGTTATAGTATATCTTTGACTACTTAAATATGTTATGGTATATCTTTGACTATTTAAATATGTTATGGTATATCTGTGACAATTTAAATATGTTATGGTATATCTTTGACTATTTAAATATGTTATGGTATATCTTTGACTATTTAAATATGTTATAGTATATCTTTGACTATTTCAATATGTTATGGTATATCTTTGACTATTTAAATATGTTATGGTATATCTTTGACTATTTAAATATGTTATGGTATATCTGTGACAATTTAAATATGTTATGGTATATCTTTGACTATTTAAATATGTTATGGTATATCTTTGACTATTTAAATATGTTATGGTATATCTTTGACTATTTAAATATGTTATAGTATATCTTTGACTATTTAAATATGTTATGATATATCTTTTACTATTTAAATATGTTATGGTATATCTTTGACTATTTATATATGTTATGGTATGTCTTTGACTATTAAAATATGTTATAAACAAACACACTCTTACCTGTGACATCCCGAAAAATTAGCACAACATAAACTTATTTAAATAATATTAAATATGTGTTGTACATAACCCGCCATAGGTAAGAAATTTTTTCCACATACATGCTGTAAATCTCCTGTCAAACGAGGGTACAATTATTCCATACATATGTTGTGTAATACCCGTCCTATGGTAGGTAAAATATTCCTTTTCTAAAGATGGGAAATGATAAACAGACATTAAAATTTCCTCTATCCTAAGAATAACAGGCATGTTCAAAATTTTTCTCATTGTCTTATACGGTCCCGGGCAACGCCAGGTGGCCTTGCTAGTTCTAAAATAACTTTTCTTCACTCTATAAAAAAAACAATATATATATATATATATATATATATATAGATATAGATATATAATCCAGGTTAAAAATATTCAAACGTAAAAGTTATTGAATTTACGGAGGTTGTTGATAGCGCTCTATAAAAGGAGCAGGATACTATTTTATTTAGTTTCAGTAAACAAAATTACCATTAGCAACAATAAATCTATTGTTTCATTATAAAAAAAAATTATCAGGCGACAGAAGCTCCCGGTCTTCGTCGAGGTCGGTTTTGAATGAAAAGAAAAACAAGAAGGAAACATTTTTAGTTTTCTTTTATTGATAATTTTTATCGTGTACATGTGGATGCGTTTGTTGGAGTCAACGGAAGAAAGGGAAAGGTGGTTTAATCAGTAGCTACTAGACGCAATGAAAGGTAGTCTTACTTATTTTAATTAGGTCAGACGGCTACGCTCGTTAGGTGACAGGATGGAAAGTAAATATTGTGGTGAATAATACATAGCTTACCTGAGTGTAGCTGCCGGAGGTGAGGATGGTCTTCCAACAATCAAGAAGAACAATAGCATTGTGGTTATTTATACTAATAGAGTAAGGTAATTTGTTATAAAAACCTTCCTCCTTTGTGAAGAGTCACTTATTCTTTTTTTAATGTTACTGTGGTTACAAGACCTGAGAAGAAGGTCGCGAAGAAGATTGTATTTTTTGCGCAACCTCACTTCAGGTTAGCTACTCTTAGTTATATGACTTTTTTTCTCAACAATTTGCGAAAAAAATACACTAGTTCAACAAAATTTCTTACAGAACTTTGAGTCATTAGTAACAGCAATTAGTGACAACTCTGGAAATTGTTCGATTACCCGTACAAGGATATGGAGACCTCTGATACTTCAACTGTGGCAGATTCCAGGGAGCGACACCGTAACCAGATTTCCATTCTGAAGATGAAAATCAAGGGTAGGCTTCGTTTGTCCCGTGGCACAGAGATCACTCCTGCTGTATTTTCTGTATTCCACAGGGAAATTTTGGAATGTATCAACGAAGTTGAAATCTCCATCTGCAAGTTGCAACTTTCCTGTGTCTCTGAAGAGGAAAGAGAGCTTATGGAGTCCGATTGGCTAAGTTACCAGCTGAATTTACGGAAGGAATTAGAAGATCTCTCACTCTTGTTACATCCTCCAGAGGCTAGTGGTTATTCGGAGCGACCTTCCCTTCCATATACGCCTGGACCTTCTACGGATAGAGCTAATTCATCATTCACTGTTAGACTTCCTCAAGTTCAATTCACTGAACCAACGTTCAGTGGTCGTGAAATGGAAGACGATAGAATGAGTTTTTAAAATTTCTTATCTCGATTTGAAAATTGTGCAGCAGGCATGGCAAATGACGCAGAAAAATTAAACTTTTTAAAATGCTCTCTGTCTTGGAGACCTCTGCTGCTGATTAATCACTTAAGTTGCATCAATACAAATTATCAGCAAGCACTGGCAGTATTAAAACGAGAATATTTAGATATGAGTGACATCATTGATAAGATATTCCAAGATATTATCGATTTCTCCCCCTAGGGGGAAAATTCTTATGAGGATCTTGGTAGTTTCATCTGCAGAACAGCTTCCATTCTGGAAGAACTGGCCAGCTCTCTCGATTGTGATTTCTCTGAGGATGGTACTGCAGGGGCCCGATTAATGGCCAAAATACTGTTTTTGAAATTTCCGAGAGCATTGAAGGGAGAGCTTATTCAGTTATGTGGCTCTAGAATTCCTTCTCTGTCAGTCTTGATTACAGACATCAGGAAAGCTTTCTTGATGGTTCGCCTTGCACTGGAGGCAGACAAGAACAGGTTCTGTTTTTTTGTGAAGGATGGTGATCGCCTTCGATGTTTCCGCTATGCCACGTTGATTTTCGGGTTCACCTCGAGTCCCTTTATATTGGGGAGTATCTTGAAGTTTCATGCAGCCCAATATCCCTTTGATGAATGTCGAGTTGCGATGGAGAACCAATTCTATGTCGACAACCTGGTGGTTACTGAGTCTGACCCAGCAAAGCTTGTAAGGCTGTATTCCCAGGTTAGGAGGCGGTTGCAGGAAGGTGGATTTGTGGTGAAGTCCTGTAACTCAAACTGCGACAGCCTTAGGGAGGAGATGAGGAAAGATGGTACATTGAGTGCTCATGAGGCCGGATGGGAGATGGTGCTCGGGTACCGGTATGATCCTATTTCAGAAAAGCTCCGCACTGCTCCTGTTAAGTGTGATCCGAGTGCATCTACTAAGAGGCAAATCCTTTCAGAATCGGCAAAGGTATTTGATCCCTTATCTCTTTGCCTGCCTCTGACTATAAGGAGTAGGATTTTGGTGGGAGAATTATGGAAGCGAGGCGTGCAATGGGATGAGGAAGTCTCTCCAGAGTTTCAGTCTTCTTGGAGGAACCTGGCAGAAGACTTATCTAAATTGAGTGACATGCATTTCTGCAGACAGGCCCATGACGGGAACCGAACTGGAGAGTTATACCTGTTTTGTGACGCTTCTAAAGAAGCATATGGATTTGCAGCCTACTATGTTCAGGACAACAATTCTGCATTGATCTTTGCCAAAGCACGAGTGGCTCCAGTGAAGGATAAGACATTACCAACTTTAGAACTAATGGCGGTATTTCTTGCTCTGAAGTGTTTGCCCACTATCTTGGTAGGATGCAAGGGTGTCCGCCCTTCTAGGTTGTGTGTGGTAACAGATGCACAAGTAGTATTGTCATGGATTTTATCAGAAACGATGACTAGTAAAAGCATCTTTGCTAGAAACAGGTTAAAGGATGTGCTGCTAATGAGCTTGGATTTGGAAACGAATTACGGCATCAGGCCGACCTTTAGGTATGTTTCTACCACCGAAAACCCGGCTGACTTGATCACTCGTGGATTAACGATAAGGAAGTTCCGAGACAACTTTGACTTTTGGTACCATGGCCCTTCTTGGTTGCGCGGTGGGGTCTTGACTTGGCCGGAGCAGGAGTTGCCCTGTCTTGATGATAGGTGCCAGCAGATTGTTCGTTCATCAACAAATTTTGCGGTGATTGTGGATGAGGAGTGTGCTTCGGTGATTTCCATGCGGCGGTTCTCTACGTTTACCCGTTTGTTGAGGGTAACTTCTTTAGTCTTCCGATTCATCGGCTTGATGAGGAAAAGGGAAGACAACTACAACAAGAAAGCCGCAATTTACTTAATAAAATGTTCTCAACAGCAGGAATTTACGGCTGAATTGAATTACCTGCGGAATCCTATGGTAAAGCCTGCACCTAATCGTGTTCAGGCACTAGATCTTTTTCTGGATGAGGAAGGGTTGATCCGCTCGCATGGACGGCTGGACAGGTCTTCTCAGTTTTCTTATGAAGTTAAGAATCCCTTGTTGCTGGGCAAGAATCATCACCTGACCCGACTTGTAATATTAGACTGCCATCTTAAATGGTCCTATCTGGGTACAGGATCAACCTTAACGGAATTGAGATGTCGAGGATACTGGGTGCCTCAAAGTAGGCAGGCAGTCAAAAATGCCCTGAATTCCTGCACAAGATGTAAAAGATACAATTCTAGGCCGGTGCTGCCTGAGAACATGGCCAATCTACCAACTTCTCGTGTCGAATTTGAGGTTCCTTATAGGAATACTGGAGTGGACTTCACAGGACATTTTTGGGTGAAGGAGGGTAACAGTGAGAAAAAATGTATCTGTTGTTGTTCATTTGTTTGAGTGTAAGAGCAGTGCATATAGAGGTGGTGCCAGACATGAGTATATTGTCCTTTTTTCAGGCTCTAGTCAGATTTACTAATGCACATGGTGTTCCAGAGTCAATTCTCAGCGACAACGTAAAAACCTTTCTGGGTAGTGGAAGACTATTTAAGCGCCTTTGTCTTCTCCAGGACTACCAGGCCAAATTTGGGTCATGTAACATTAAGTGGGAGACAATTCCTCTATTTTCTCCCTGGGTTGGAGGTGTATGGGAGCGTAGCATCAAGACTTTAAAATCTTGCCTATACAAGGTTATTGGTAGGGGTAAGGTAGATTATTATACCTTCCTAACTATTGTCTCAGATATTCAGCGGGCTGTAAACAACAGGCCCCTTACTTATCAAGAGTCCGCTGACAGGCAACCAATGATTATCACACCCAATATGTTTATTAGACCCAATAAAAGCCCTGGTCTATTGGTACCGTTGGGAAGAGATAATCTCTCCACCATGGTTCCTCCCAGCCGGAGAAGGTTGATCGAGACGATTGGATTACGAAATGAATGGTTGTCAAGATTTAGAGAACTGTGGTACAAGGAGTACCTCCTTGATCTTAGAGGAAGGATGCCAGGAAGATCTCAGATACCATTTCAGAATCGCATTAAAAGAAATTATGTAGTCTTGGTCAAGAGCCCTTTAAAACCACGACCCTTTTGGATGTTGGGTACTATACTTGAGGTTCTCCTAGGACAAGATGGAGTCGTGAGGACAGCTCGTGTCAGACAGGGCAATGTTTGGTGAACGTCCATTCACTGAAGAATTTATATCCAATAGAAATTTCACAATCTGATGATGATCTTGGGGAAAGTGAACCGAATCAGGCGGGTGCATCCTCGCCTGTTGCTGCAGGTAGCAGTCAAAACCAGGAATCCTCTAGTTCATTTTCGGAAGGAGATGGCACCATTTGGTTGTGTCCTGCCTGAAATAGACCTCCAGGGAATCAAGATATGATATGCTGCGATTCCTGTGATGAGTGGTATCATTTTGAGTGTGTTGGAATTGACTTGGCTCCACCCGCTAGACAGAAATGGTACTGCAGTGATTGTGCACCTCAAAGGAGACGAAGGGGTAGACCTAGTCTGTTACCCGCTCAATAGAAGTAGTCTTGGGTAGGACTATAAACTACAACCGACAGCGGGGCCTAGGCTAAGGGACAGAATGAGGGTACCCTGAACCACTGTTACCTCCAGGTGGCCCTTGACTGAGGCCTAGCACCTGTTAGTCCCCCTGCAGGGTCACGCCAACTTAGTTTTTTTTATGAAGATATATATATATATATATATATATATATATATATATATATATATATATATATATATATATATATATATATATATATATATATAATGCACTTTTCTTTTTTTTTTCTTTTGTTGGGAGAGTGTGGTGAATAATACATAGCTTGCCTGAGTGTAGCTGCCGGAGGTGAGGATGGTCTTCCAACAATCAAGAAGAACAATAGCCTTGTGGTTATTTATACTAATAGAGTAAGGTAATTTGTTATAAAAACCTTCCTCCTTTGTGAAGAGTCACTTATTCTTTTTTTAATGTTACTGTGGTTACAAGACCTGAGAAGAAGGTCGCGAAGAAGATTGTATTTTTTTCGCAACCTCACTTCAGGTTAGCTACTCTTAGTTATATGACTTTTTTTTTCCAACAATATATCAATAAATCATTTAATTTATCCAAATTTCCTCCCGTCAGTCTGAAAGAAAAACTTGTTTATTATTAGCGAAAAAAAAAAAAAAAAAAAAAGAACAGCATGCCAGCACGTCTAAATAAAAATCAGTGGCTTATTTTTCTTTATATAAGACATTTAGGCTGCTCGAGTTATATGCTCATGTATCATACGAATAGAGTTCTCAGAAAAATTGCTGTGCTTTGTCGTACATAATAAGTAAAACCACAATTTGAAAAATTTTCTTTCTTTTCTTTTCAATTTGATCGATTCGGACGTTATTGCATATAAATATTAATGCGAACACTGGCAGATGATATTTCCTATAATTAGACTAGTATAAACAATTAGTTACACAATTTCTTTTTTTTAATACTTCAGTTTTCGTATTATTTGGATTCTTCAGATTACTGTTCTCATCTTGAGGATAAGTTCCACAACGTTTCGATCGATGTAACCTGCGACCTTCTTCGAGTGTATTTTGCCGAACTTGGAAATGTTTCTGGGGAATTCGAGAATGTTTCTGTCTAACTCGGGAATTTGGACGCCATTTCAAAATGGGACACTTTATTTACTTCACGCAGGTAGCATGGTCTCGTTCCATCAGCCATGACTGGATAGAGGACGTAAGTAATTCGCAAATGTATTTTTTCCGTCGACTACACTGAGAATTGAATCTTCAACCGTCACGAGAATATTACTTTTATAACTGATTTTTTCAAGTACTATAACCATTGCATTGCCGATCCTTGCGGATAAAATTCCCGAGTTCGATAGAAACATTCTCGAGTCCGATAAGATATACCTGAAAAACGTCGGAAGTTACATCGACAGAAACGTTGTGAAAATGAATACTCAAGATAAAAACAGTAGTCCGATGAATCTAAATAATACGAACAACCAATCTTCATATAAAAAATTCCAAAGTTCCCTAGTTTTGTACTTATTATTTTGACACGATAGCTTTTCAAAACAGGCCAAGTGTTAGCTTCAGTGTTGGCAAAGAAATGACCTGGCAGCATATTTACGCCACGTGACATCGTGACGACTGTTTCGTCAATTTTTTTTCTCGTACAGACGAAGTTAACAAAGGCATGTTAACCTCTCTATAGTAGAATCATTAATGCAGGAAGTAAATTTCTTCACTAGTAGGAGACTTACTGAAATAAGCAAAACAACAGGGGAGGTAAGTCGGGCATGAGTTGGTTAAACACGATTCTTATTTGAACGTGATCTCGTCAATGATTGCGCACTGTCCCCGCGTACGAATGAGCGTTGTAAGGTTCAATTCTGTTGTCAGGAACAAACGCGACGCTCGTATCTGATAAATTTGGAACAACTTATCTTCTGTTAAATAATAAATGTTGAGATGATAGATTTTACCTTTTTTGTGTTGTTTAATTATATTTTTTTAATCTCTTAAAGGTAATCATGAAAAGAAATTAATTAAAAAATAACAATAAGTAAATCAAATTGTTTTAAAATATTTTTAAATGTTCATTCCAATAACCTAATTATTATTGCCAATATACGATACATGCTAAGGTTTGTCTTCCTTCAGGTTAGGAGCAAAGTGTAGTATCTGTTCTGATACTACGCTTCTTCTTTTTCTGTCCTCGGTCATTCGGGAAGAAACCACTGTAGATTTAGCCTATCTTTGTTTTTGACTCAACCCAGAGTTTACCCTTTTGGAAAAAAAAATATCTTTGCTCTAACACTGCCTTCGTTAAGAAGCAAATTAATAGGACCGCCTTTTTTTAATGTGAAATTATGTGAAAGTATAACGTGAACTCAAAATTACGTGTTACATTGTAAGAGAAGATAACAAAACTTGTCTGCAACCAGTGTGATTGTGACGTCACATAAAGTGAAAGAGGGATACTCACTTGTTGTATAGATATATAGTCATTCATAAACAGACTTTAACTCTTTAATGCGGTTAGACATAAAGACCAGACGTGTGATCATGATAATCTAGACAAGCCATTTAAAGCCAGTTAAACCTCTTCAGTTGATTTCACGTTATCTACTCTTAATTTTAATGGCGCAAAAAAAAAAAAAAAAAAAACGCTTGCGCATGCATAGTACAATATTGACAATCGAGACTCTACCTATTTCTCGCTTTGATTGAGAGCTGGTTAGACGTGTTTGGCTCAGTTCTCTGCTTTTTCTTTTAACCATGAAACTAGAGGATTTTCCTACAGCTTGGCTTCCAGTAGTCTAGATGAATTTAGCTTCAGGGCGTTGAGACGAGAGTCATGTATTGATTTTTGAGTTCGATAAAATAAATCCCTCGTTTTACAAGATACCCGTAAAGAAGGCCCAAGTTTTAATCGTCCGAAATGTTGTGCGATTAACATCGAGAATAAGAGCAGTAGTTTGAATAATCCAAATAAAATGAATTACACTAATAATGCTTGTTTAAATTGCACGGCTTCTTGTGTATAATGTTGTCGATTCCTCGTACAATTTGCTTTAACAAACTTTCTATGAGATAATAAGCGTACATTTATTAATGTAAATGCAGTTGTCGCAGTATAATTACCGCTTTATTCAGCATTGTCGTTTTTTCCGGCATGTTCATTTATCTATGTACATATGTAATGTGAGCTATATTTAGTTTATTATTGTTTCCCATTGTGTGATTGATATTATTTTGTAACAGATTCTAACTGAGCCGTAATTACCTTAGTTTAACTCTTTCGACTTGCCGTTTTACTCACATTGTCATGATTTGTTTTTTAACTTGGTGTCACTTTCTCGTGCTGACGATGAGACCTGATATTAATAGTAAAAAAACATATCGTCTCAGAAACGATCGTACACAAAATTCTTGGTTATGTTGAATACTTGGAGCGTACATAAATGATTGTTTATTAGTTCTATTTACTTACTTATATAATATTTTTCTTAGTTTCCAATAAACAACTCCAATAATGATGCTTATCTTGTTTCAGATATTTTGAACTCATCGAGTTTGAAAATATGAAAGCCTTTATTAATGTGTGTCACATGTCGGTTGATCTTGTTTTCTGAGGAACAAAATAATTATAGGATTCAAAGTGATGATTATACTCATGTTGATTTTGACGAATGAGGTTCCACCATAACAACTAAGTCATTCGTAAATCCGATATTTTTATAGTGATGAAGGCTTTGTGCAGAACCCACCACACTTTTGAGTACAACTGCTAATCTCAGTCGGTGCAATGGTTTCCACAAGACTGAACAGACAGTAGATATCAGGTTTCGCATCAGAATTTTCCTTCACATAGATGCATGTTTTAATGAAGACTAAATGTGCATCTCTCCCAACGGATTAAACGCGCCTCAAGATAAAAACCTGGAAATTTATACCTCCCGGCACAGTATATACGTTGGGACGATTAATTGGAATCGAAACCGGGAATTGGTATCTGAATCGGAAAAATAGTGTCTATTTTTTCCGATGCCAAAAACGGTTCCTTTAATTATCTTTGTTATTTGATTTGTTTAAAACTAAGTCTTACACTGCTGGTAACAATAATAAAATAATAAATATTTTGAAACAACCAGTATAATTTATATCTATAGGTTACCACCAACAAGTGTTTTTAATTTTGTAGAAAATATATGCACATTTGACATATGTTTTTACAGTATTCGTGAAAAATAATCACGCTATAGTTAAATATTTAGAGATTTTTAAAGAATCGGAATCAGTAATTGTATCGGAATAAGGAATTAAGACGGGATAGGTAATTGTATCAGAAAAATGTTAGAATCATCCCATCACTAATATATATATATATATATATATATATATATATATATATATGCATATATATATGCATATATATATATATATATATATATATATATATGCATATATATATAGAGAGAGAGAGATGTTGAACTCTGTAAAGAGATTTAATTTTTAATAAAAGCAAAAATCATGAAACCTAAAATAAGAAGTATATATAAGCTATTCAAAAAATAATTGGCAATCGAAACATTATAGTTATATGTCCGAGTTCAACAAGATACACCTGAAGAAAATCGGAGGTAACATCGACCAAAATGTTGTGAAAATGACACTCAAGATGAGAACAGTAGTCCGAAATGAATCGTGTGCATACAAATATATAAACACATACATAAGTAACCATATATATATATATGTGTGTGTGGGTGTATATGTATATATATATATATAAGTATATATATATATATATATATATATATATATATATATATAGAGAGAGAGAGAGAGAGAGAGAGAGAGAGAGAGAGAGAGACATAGATGATAATTGATTAATACGCTTTATATTTCAATTAAATTAGTCTGATAAGCACACGCTGCAACGCATGCGCTTGCATCCACATAAAAGAACATGTGCCCACAGAGTTATCCAACTTTCTATTCTTTTATTTAAAGTTCGATTAAAAATAAATAAATTGGTTTTCAATTAAGTTTTAAGATCTTACATTGCGTCGAGTTTCTCGTGACTTATGAGGTTGAGTTTGTTTCCGTTTTTTTTTATCAAAAGACATTAAACCATTTAATTCATTCTTTGCCCTTATTTTGTTCTTTATTTATTTTATGTTTTACAAAAGTTAAGGCTTTATTTACCGTCACATGAGGTCACGATGTCATCTGCTCGCAAGAGACTCGAGGGAGATAGACGCCATTTTGATTAGCGGTTCATTTATTTATTTCTTCGACTGATATTTTTTTTATTTGTATTAAGGATTCATGTGAGTGATGGCAGGAAACATGGCCTTTTTATTGAGGTTCACATGTTTTATTTATAAAATCGAAGAAAATAACAACATCGTTTATTGTAACCCGCTTTAATCCTTTTATACATACATACATACATACATACATATATACACATATATATATATATATATATATATATATATATATATATATATATATATATATACATAAAAGTGTGAGTGTTTGTCTGTCTGTGTGTCTGTCTGTGTACATTTCCCTACGCAATAACTCTGTCAATTGTTCGTCTACAGACTCGAAATTTGATATATCGGGTACTGAGATGTGGGAAAATCTTTGTAATCCTTTTCGGCCAGAAATTTGGTTGTTAAAGGGTGAAAGTTGAATGATTTGACCTTTGAGAACTCTACCAAACTTCTCCGCCAATTTTTTGTCTAAACACTTGTAATTTTAGATGTAGGTTCCTTGGACATGGATTTAACTTAACTTAATTTTAGCCTAAAACAATAACCCCCCCCAAAAAAAACACACGAAAAGCAAAAGTATGTTCTTGTAAACCGTTCGTGAAAACTTTCGGTGATTGTGCACTTTTGCCACCGCGATATTTTTTAAATAGTTTCCAGGTTAAATTCAAGCTTCACGATATCTTTTTTATTATTATTAAATTGTTAGGTTGAACAACAGAATAGTTACAAAACATCCTACCCTCCCCCATCTTAAGAATCGCCTTCAAAATAATAAGGTTATTTCAATACGGTGGCAAAAGTGCACAAGTGCCAAACTTAGTGACAGCATTATTAGCGTCCTAAATCATGAGATGAAAAAAAAATGAACGAATCTCTTAGTAAAAGAGAGTTATCACCCTAAGAATGATGACAAATTGTAAAACAGCGCACTTCCACCTAACAATTTAATAAAAAGCGATCGTGATGCTTGCTTTTAACTTGATTAAACTATTTTAAAATAGCGAGGTTATAAAACTGCACAATAACCAAAACATGTTTACCTTTGCTTATTTTTATTTCTTTACACGCACATACGTTTTTTGGGGCGGAGTTAATTTTTACATTATATCCACCTCCACATTTTGCGTTACAATGACCATTATTATATGTTCCTGATTACAGAAACATCATTCCAATTTTGCGCAGACAAGTGCTTCTAGAGATAAAATGTTCTCCAACAAGAAGTCCAAACTTTTACCTAAAAACTTTATATAAAAATATCTGAAGAGAGCCGAGCAAGGCTTGAAACGCGTCATAAAAATATTTTAAAATATTAAAAAATGATAAAAGTCTGAAAAACCTACAATTGTTGATGGCTGCACTATTTTAAATATACATTTGGTGGAACTACACAACCATCACTTATATATATATATATATATATATATATATATATATATATATATATATATATATATATATATGTGTGTGTGTGTGTGTGTGTGTGTGTGTGTGTATAAATGAAACGTCTGATTTGTTCAACTTAACTAAACTAGAAAACTACAAGTTCGCTTTTCATTATATTTTGCAACAGTGATTGTATCTAACCCAACTGTGTTTTTAAATATTCAAAAGTAAAAAATATTACCATATTAAAAAAAAACTTTTTTCGATATCGTAACTTTCCGTTCCAATTTCAGCCGAGGCTATTTACCGGAAAATACTCCCGGTTTATATTGAATCTGGTTTCATTATTCTGATTATTCAGCGACATTTCATATCGATAAGTATACCATTAATCCTGTTTTGTTTTTTATAGAAAAAATTACATTAATTTGTTTTTTTCCCTTCCTGCATTTTCTTTACGGGTTACTCCCTGGCGTAACAAAATAATAATAATAAAAAAGCTACTCGCAGGGATTCGGCAATATAGATACATCAGTTTTGTTTGTTGTTTAAATACTTGCAAAAAAAAAAGAAAGAAAGACTACATAAAAAGTTTGTTTCACTTTTTCTAAACTATAAAAAAATATTTTAACAAGAAAGTTGCTGGTTAATTTTTACAACTTGCTCCAGCAAATTATAAACACCCTAACCTCCCCATGTAAAAAATGGCTTTCGGATTAAACACCCCCCAAACCTCGAAAGTCGTTCTTAACATGGGGAGATTGGGGTAGTTATTCCGAAAGCCGTTTTTAACATGGGGATGTTGGGGCGTTTATAATACGATGGGGCAAGTCGTAAAATTAACGACGTTGCTATTATTTATTGCAAAATTTGTTTGAAATTTATTTATTTAACAAAAAAAATTGAGATGTTCTACAAACATTTAATAAGAAATACAACTGAACGGTAGGATTTTTGTTTGTTCTTTTGTGTTTTTCTGTTGATGTTTTGTTTCTACATTTAAAATTTTACTTTATAATTTCTTTCACATAGCTTTATTATTATTACATCGCCAATGTTCGGCTTCATCCGGCTGTTGACGTTATGCACCGGTGAAAGCCGAATGCTGAGAAAATAATTACACAACACTTAAAATTTAATTCATTGTGCATTTATTCAAGCATTCATTTGGAAAATAAATATTTAAAATAAAGTGGCGCTTATGCACTTATGGTACCGTGCTATTTTTTAAAATAGTATTTTCGCGTTAAATTCAAGTTTTACACTATCTTTTTATTTATTAAATTGTTAGGTGAAAGTACAGATAACCCGGTCGGTATCTAATGTGTGGAAAATCTTGCTCCCGAAAAAAAGGTACTACAAAAACAAAAATTGCCTCAGTCTCGAAGGATTTTTCCTCTACTGACCGACGAAAAAATGGTGAAGTGTAGTTCACTCTCTTTTTCTTTCCCCCTCTTTGTCTTCCTCTCTTAATATCTCTCTTCATCTATCTCTCGCTCACTTTCTCTCTATAACACCCTCTTTATCTCTCTTTGAGCCCCTTTCTCTCTCTAACTTCCTCTCTCTCTTCCCTGCTCTCCTTTCTTCTGTCTCGCCCCCTCTCTGTTTCTAACTCTTCCCTCTCTCTGTCTATATCTCAATCCCTATATCTCTCTCTATCTCCTTCTTTTTCTCTATTTTCTTCGCACTTTCTCTTTTCTATGTATATATTTTTCTCTCTGTCTGTCCATGTCATCCTATTTTAGTCTCCTAAATTAATTACAGTGAATAAGGCAGTGTCAAAACATGGATAAATCCTATTTTAGTCACCTAATTTAGTTACTGTGAGATTAGAAGTTATTTGAAAATTACTGCTACCTTTAACGGCACCAGGAGTAACTGGTAAAACCTTTCTAATTAAATTGATTTTGGCAGCCATTCGGTGACAAAATGACATAGCCTTAGCCATTGCTGCATGCGGAATACCTGTGACCTTGCTATCAAGTAGAAGAACCACTTATTCTACTTTGAAACTACTATTAAACATACAATTTTTTAATAATCTCATGTTCAACATCTCCAAAACATCCAGTATGGGGAAAAATATTGCAAAAATACACATTTATTGTTTGGGATGAATGCACAATGGCATGCAAAAAGTCACTTGAGGCTCTTGGTCGATCCTTGCAAGATTTGCGTGGTAATGTCAGACCATTTGGGAATGCAGTAATATTGCTTGCAGGAGATTTCAGGCAAATGTTACCTGCAATTCCTCAATCAACAGCAGCAGATGAAATAAATGCTTGCCTCAAATACTCTACTTTTTGTTGCCACGTGAAGACATTAAACTTAACTCAAAATATGCATGTCCAGATATATTGCACCCATATTTTTGCATCACTTGTGGGAAATTGGGTATGGAAAAGTGCTGGCTGATCCGAGTTAAGGGCGAAATTCTTTGATTCTTAACTTCTGTAATTTTATTACATCAAATGAAGAGTTGGTAAAAGGATTTTCAGATATTCAAATTAATTATATGAATTCCACTTGACTGACTGAACGAGCTATTGTTGCAGCTCAATACAAAGAGGTCCATGAACTTAACGCTATTATTCAACGTAAAATTCCAAGTGAGGTAGTCAAATACAAATTCATAGACACTGTTGTGAAAGCAGATAAAGTGGTTAATTATCCAACAGCTAGATTTGCAAGGGATGCCACTGTACGTACTGCAATTAAAAATTGGCATACTAATTATCATGTTGTGAAATATAAACCAATCCGAGCTTTGCAATGGCACATGGGTTGTAGTAAAAAAAATTAACAAACAGTATCCTATAAACAACAATCTAAACAGGACCTTTCACAGGTGAATATGTCTTCATTCCACGCATTCCTATGATTCCACTGGATAAACCATATAACTTTAGGAACTGAACTTTCCTAATTTTAGTGTCATTTGAAATAACCATCAACAAAATTAAGGGAACAATCTTTATAATTGGTTGGTTTACAGCTATTCACTGAATGTTTCTTTTCACATCGACAATTTATGTTACATATTCAAGAGTCACCTAGCCAAAAAAACCCTCTATATCAGCTAAGAAAATGGAACAACAAAATCGAAATGGGAAATTAAACCTATAGGAAACATACATTTTCTCATTTTGGAACTTTTTCCATTGCGCGAATTTGAGCTACAGCAACGCGTGGCAGGGTACAGCTAGTATATATATATATATATATATATATATATATATATATATATATATATATATATATATATATATATATATACTAGCATTTAAGCCCGGCGTTGCCCAGGTGTTTGAAGGTGTGTGTTGAGCAACAAAAAAAAATGGTAGTAGGAAGGCAGTCTCGAAACCGTACCGCGAAGGAGGAAAAGAACAGGGAAAAAACTGACGTTTTTGCTGTTACGACCACCGCCAAACCGGGAGCGACGTATTTTTATATTAACGCTAGGCAATCGAAAAGAGGGGATGACTTTCGAAAATATCGTTGAAAAAAGCAACCCCTCCCTGTAGAAAGGTGCCCAGTGGATGAAGAAATTAATGTTTTTAGCCAATGTTTCGGTATTTGTCGTCGTAAGAATCGAGCTTCAAAACGGAACTGATCTTGTGGAAATCTGTCGAAATTTTTAGGCAGACATGCAAACATACACACATGCATTTATACTTTGGTAACTAAAAATTTTGACTGAAACCGATTAAAAAGCTTGCTCTATCTCTGAATACCCTTTATGTAAAATTTCAAATGTTTAGACCAGAAATTGTGTGAGTACTTCCGTAGAGACCGCAGAGGTTAATTGTTTAAAAACTTTGACCCCTATTATGACCCCTTAACATTTATTGTTTTGAGCGCAAATCAAGTTATTAAGTTAGATTCATGTTCAAGGGACCTATATCTAAAATTTCACGTGTTTAGGCCCAAAATTGGTGGAGGAGTTTGTTAGAGTTCCCAGGGGTCAAATCGTTGAGTTTTGATCCCTTAACAGCCAAATTTCTGACCGAAAAGGATTACAAAGATTTTCCCAAATCTCAGTACCCTGTATATCAAATCTCGAGTCTGTAGACTGAAAATTGAGTTATTACGTAGAGAAATGTACACATACACACAGACACACACACAGACAGCCAGACAGACAAGTTCACTTTTATAGATATAAGGATTTTGCTAGATTCAAAAGTGTAAGATTTTTTATTAATCTTGCCAATCATTTTTTAACTTCGGCACATTAACGGATCTGTTTCGTTCATAGGTAGACGTACAAGATGGTAGGTGTTGATGTCCCTAATTTTCGAGAGTAGTATCTCTCTTCAGGGGGGGAAGAAACATAGTTACAGTATCTTTTTAATGGTTGCAAACTGTGTCTGGCTCAGACTAAGTGTGGGAAGATGCAGTTTGCTTGAAACATTGTGCATAGTATTAAAATTATTGTGTTTGAAGGCTATATCAACGCAGTTCGTGGGAAACACATTGAGCTTAAGTTAGCAAATAAAAGAATAATGACATATATATATAATTCAAAATGATAATACAAATGTCAATATCAGTATTAATATTTACAAGTTTAATCCTATTAAGAAAAATAATCAAATCTATAAATATCTATAAAAGTAAAAATGTCTGTCATGTAAAATTCATAGATAACGAATATTCAAACATGCGGCAAGCATTTTAATCAGTTTTGTTAAAAGGTCAAAGTTGAAGGAGTTGATCATTGCAGATTCTATCAAATTTCCCCGCCAATTTTGGGTCTAAACATTTTAAATTTTAGATGTAGGTAACTTGGACACGGGTAAAACGTTTTATTTTGATTTGAGACCAAAATAATAAATGTTAAAGGGTCAAAATTGGGGTCAAAGTTTTTAAAAATTTACCTCTGCGGTTTCTAAGAAATTACTCAGACAATTTTTCCTTTAAACATTTGAAATCTTACATAAAGTGTATTCACACGTAAGGCAAATTATGGACAGTACATAAGGCCCGAAAAAAGCTGGGTTGAACTGCTAGTATTTAATATTCGAGATATATTATCAACATGAGGGGAATTAAACTATGTAGTTTAACATTTACAAAATTAATTTTTCAAAAAAAAACAAAAAAAAAAAAACAAGGAATACACCATCCTAAAAATTATTTCCCTATTCTATAAAATTTTAAATTTTAGGCATTTTTTTCAGTAGGAAACAAACACCAAATAAAAGTATAGACTTGCTACAAGAGTGTTTCCAAAAGTAAGGCCTCCTAGTTTTTCATTTAAAAATAAATTCAATAACTATGAAGACAGGAATGATATAATTAAAACGAGCGATCTTTTGTGCTCCAGAACTTATTTTTTCTACATAGTCACCACCATTCTCAATGCACTTTTACCAGCCTCTTTTGATGCTTTGGTCGTAAAAGTTCGAAGCGTGCTTTGTCACTCATCTTTCTGTCACCATGTTGAAATCTACAAACCTATCTCCTAACTCTGCTGACATCAACTGCATCGCCGTTGAATGTTGGTTGCTTCATTTTTTTCTGCATAGAGAAATTCAATGACGCATCTCCGTTTTTGACGCACGTCTATGACATACGTTGTTTCCTTAAAGTAGCACACCGTCAGTATCTGAAACAGAGAGATGAAACTTTCAGGTCATGAGTGCATGAGTTCAGTCATAATAATAATGCAATTGGCAATCCCCTCTGAACCTATTCGGGCGGAATAAAAATAGGGGACATTATTTTTGGAATGGTCCTCGTATATAATGGCTGGTTAGCACAAAAAATTGAAAACTTTAATGTTGGAAAAGATGTAGAAAGTGTAAAGATCGATATTGAAAGTGATGTCCATGACTTAAGATGAAATCATTAATAATAAATTGGAATCAATGAAATTGGTTGAAAATCAATAAAATTCGTAATATCGGTATAAATATATTCGTATACTTGTTATGAGTATGTTCTGATTGGATTGATACATAATTCTTTGATGATTATGTAAAAAAAATCTACCACAAAATTTAGACAAGCAGCGTGCATAATTCTAAGTTAATTTTCACGTTAAAGTAGATTCGACAACTCGGCCATTGGTTAGGAAGTGTAAACTTCGATATAGCGGTTATATGAGATGGTTGAAACTTTATCCTTATTGCCTTCCATGAACATACATACATATATATTTATATTCCTGTCTGTTTGTTTGTTCACAATTTGATTAATATATACAAAACGTTTCTTAGTTCAGTATTTCATTTATTTCTATATAGTATCATTCTTGCAAAATATACAATAAAGAGATCACCTCATTTGCATATTACATTAAGAAAAGTCGATTTTACTAAATAGCGGTATCTTAGTTAATGTTTTTAGCGAGAAAATTGTTTTAAGTGTTCTATTTAAAATTGTAATTTAATAAACTTTAAGCAACAATTATACTGATAATATATTTAATTTAATTTATTTGGAATTATTATTTTCAACATAGACTTTTAAAAAACCTTTTGTTTTAGAGTTATTTGCCCCTAGAAACTGAATATGTTTAGAAAAAATACTCTCACCAAATAAAATAATTTGGTAATCTCAATAAATTTCTAGCAGGAAAAATAATTCCGTGTAGATATAAAAATGTTTGGCCTTTATTGTTTTTTTAGATATTCAAACAAAAAAAGCACCTACGAAAAAACTGAAGATTTCATTTGTCTGTTTTTAGTATTCTTTTAACTGCTATACAGAAATCGGTCAATGTTTATGATGTGACCCAGCGTTGTTTAACCCCTAAAAAATGAAATCTACTTTTTTTTTGGTTTAATACGTTTAAACAGCCTTTATAAATAATATGAAAGAAGACATTTGAAAAAAAAAATTTAAACATTTTAAAGTGGGGGATCACTTTTCCATATAAATTTAACGTAAAATGAGCACCCACTCTTTGACCACCAAGCGTTCAACGAGACATGTCTCTTTTAGCACTTTTTCCAGTTTGGCAATTGAGGAGGGGGGGTGCAAAACATGACAAATACATTTTGTATTGGAGGGGGGGAATTATATTTGAAATATAGCATAACGATAAATTTAATTAATTTTATGAGACCATTCTGTACTTTCACCTAACAATTTCATAAACAAAATAAACCTCAACATATGATAAATTCCATTCTGGGAGGATTACATTAGAAACATAAAATGACGAAAAATTTCATTTAATTGTTTTTGGAATTAATTTTTGGAGATCTTCATTTTTTTAGGGGTTAAACGACGCTGGGTCACGTCGTAAAATATTACTACAGGATCTTTGACTGCTTCGAATTTAAACTTGTAAAAATAAAAAGGCCGCCCCCCCCCACCTAAAAAAAAAAAAGCAAATTGAAAAAGCCCCGTTTATAAATGTTAGCTTTTTAGGTTCACAAAATCGTGAGTTTTCTTAGGACAGTGACCATCCCAAGTGACCTTCTTCCCTTCATTCGCGTTCAAGGTTCGAGCCTGCCTACTTGGCTAATTTTGTTTTGTTTTTTGTTTTTTTGCGATCGCACGGGCATTCGCTGCTATTTTTTTTTTTTTTAGGAGGGGGAGTTTTCTTTCCAGTGTTTAATATCCGGAGAATATTTTCTTCTCTTTGTATCCCTTCTGCCGAAATATCTGGTGGAGAGGGTATAACATACATCTTACACTTACATGTTTCTATTCGTTCTTTTATTTTTAAAATTGTTGTGGGGGGGGGTATCCACGTTTGCCAATGATGGAAATGATTAGCGTAGCAGGTGTGTTTCAAACTGAACGTCATACCCAGGCAGCGCCGGGTACCCGTACTACTAATATATATATATATATATATATATATATATATATATATATATATATATATATATATATATATATATATATATGTGTGTGTGTGTGTGTGTGTGTGTGTGTGTGTGCGTGTGTGTGTGTGTGTGTGTGTGTGTGTGTGACTATTTCAGTTAATCATATGAATTAAAATGAGATATAATTTTATGCGTAAGTTTTCAGTATTTACTTCAACAGTGCTCAATACAGAGGTAGAGTAGGTAGTAAGTTATGAGAACATATAGGGCAATTTAAGCTACACAGAATATTCCGTTTTACATTCTCGTAAGAATAGTTCAGTAGCTCCTGAAACAGTTGACCCCTCTCAATAGGACTTATTTCACCACACCAAAAATAGATATAGAAAGGGCTAACTTTGAAACATTGCTTAAAAACATCCCAACACCTAACAAGTATAGTTATATTCTTACATTAATTAAAAAAAAGAAACAGATTGCCATCCCGATTTCGAATCTCGCAAGATTCAGTCACTCTGATGACTCGTAGACGACGAAACATGTGTCAGTGGATAGTTATATTTTAAAAATAATATATATGCCGCTCCCCATGTGGGGGTACCAAATTGGTTAAAGGGAAAATTATTCCCAACTCGCATTTAGGTAAAAATGCACATTCGTAAATAATTGAATTCATTCAAGACGTATTGCAAAAACAAAAACAAATAACGCACACACACACACACACACACACACACACACACACACACATATATATATATATATATATGTGTGTGTGTGTGTATTGGGATGATTAATTGGAATCGGGGATCAGTAGAATTGGAACTTTTTGGGGCATCGGTATCAGATTTGAAAAAAAAATGGTGCCTACTTTGCAATACCAAAATTGATTCCTTCATTTATTGTTTTTATTCTCTTCCACTGTTGGTAGTTATAATAAACGGATAAAAATTTATTGATTTTAAACTACCAGTAAAACTAAAATCTATAGATCATACCCCAAGTGTGTTTCTACGTTTGAGAAAATATCAGCAAATTTAACAAGAGCTTTATGGTAATCGGGGAAAATAACAATTTTATATTTAAATATTTAGAGATTTATAAAAAATTTGAACGGAAATTCGTAATTGTATCGGAATCAGGAATTTAGCACGGAATCAGTAATATTGGAATGGTCTCATCAATAAGAGACATAAACAGAAAAAAAAACTTCCAAACTCTTAGAAACAACTAAGAAATAAAATGATGTTTTAGGGTTAAATCTGGAATATTTTTTGAATATACAGTAAAGATCGTTGCAGCGAGAAATCAATGACAAGAGGCGGTTGCGATAACACAAATACATTAGCAAGATTATTGGAAGAAGTAAAGATTACTGGAATTCTGGAAAGATTTGTTGTCTCCTATACCCCAGGGACCACCATCGATTGTTGCCAGTGAGTAATCTCTGATTATAGCCTATGTGAAAATTCCTAGTGAGTACAAATAATAATAATAATAATAATAATAATAATAATAATAATAAATATTTGTGCAAATTTGTTTGAACCACCTCCTTTATGTTCTTATATATAATTATATATATATATATATATATATATATATATATATATATATATATATATATATATATATATATATAACTACTTCATTTACTCACATAAAATTAATATACGAAAGTATAAATTTATGCGTAAACTTTAAGTATTTACTTCAAAAGTGCTCAGTACGTAGGTAGAGCTAATTAGTTAGTTATAACATATATATGGCGATTAAGCTACACTGAATATTCCGCGTGTCATCCACTCTAGGACTCTTCAGGCTTATGCGCCTAAGCCTGAAGAGTCCTAGAGTGGATGAAACGCGGAATATTCAGTGTAGCTTAATCGCTATATATATTTTATAGCTAACTAACTATATATATATGTATATAAGTACATAAAAGATGTGGTTCATATATATATATATATATATATATATATATACACACACACACACACACATATATATATATGTTCTTAATGGTTAAGAAGTGTTTTATGTTCTTACACACACACATATATATATATATATCTTATATATATGTTCTTATATATATGTTTATATATATATATATGTTTATATATATATATATGTTTATATATATATATGTTTATATATATATATATATATATATATATATATATATATATATATATATATATATATCAGTTTGCTCTAGTTTTCCCTTCCGGTCGTTGTCTTCATTTCGGTTTTTACACGAAACCCAGCGCATGTCGCCATCTTGCTTATCTGTTATAAAATTACGACTCTTTAGTTTTCTTTGAAGCTTAATAAAACGGAACAAATCGTTTAGGTGTAAAAGCTGCAACGGGAACACCTGGTGTCGACTCGTCAGGATAAGAATGGGTGAAGCAAAGTTGGAAGGGGAGAGGGAAGCAGGAAAGGAGCGAAAGAAAGGGAATTAGAAGAAGAAAATGGAGAGGAAAATGGGAAGAGGAAAGGAAAGGGATAAAGGGGAGGATAGAATAAGAGCAGGCGAGGAGATGAAGATATAAATGCAGAAGGTAAAGAAGAAGAAAGCAAAGAAGAAGAAAGCAAAGAAGAAGAAGAAGAAGAAGAAGAAGAAGAAGAAGAAGAAGAACCAGGGGTGAAAAGATGACGGCGAAGAAGAATAGCAAAAACAGCAACAAGAAGAACAAGAAACAGAAGAAGAAAAAAAGCGACGAAGAAGAAGAAGAAGAGGAAGAAGAAGAAGAAGAAGAAGAAATTGTGGACAAAATAAAAATAAAATTATTGACAAAATGAGAAAAAAGAGAAGATAATGACTGTAAAAAAACAAAAAACATCAACAGAAATTAAAGGAAAAACAAAACTAAATAAATAAAAAAATTAATAAAAACACACACAAAAGCAAGATTCGTATGAGATGTAAAGTGATTTGCTAACGGACACGCAGGTTCGGGGAAGTGAGGAAGGTCGATGTATTTTATTTGAAGGGGGGGGGGATGGCTATTAGATTGGCGAATTAAGTCTGAAGTGGAGAATAGTTTCTTATCTTTTGCGATATGTACAAACTTTTATAAGTTTTGTAAAGCACTTGTTTCGAGATAGTTAATGGCTTGGCGCTCGCAACCTCTTAATATCCTCGTGCATTGCAACACAGCTTTCATTTTGTTTGGATTGCTTGACAATGAGGCAAGAAATACTTTCGGTTTTGATGACGGAACTTGCATTATAACACGCCCTTACACACGCACACACGTATGTATACACGAAGACACGCATATACACTAACATACGCAGCACCATACAAATGATATAGATTGTTTTTTTTTTCGCATACCAATGGATAGAAATAGCTCATTCGAACTATACCCATGCGTGTTAACACTTAAACACCTGAAAAAGTTAGCTGAAGCGTGGTTAAATAATAAACCGTTAACTATTCTGTACTTTTAAAAATTGATTATTAACTTTGCTGCACTTTCATCTAACAGTTTTTATAGTTTATTTTTTCACCTCTTTGGAGGTTTGGCCCTCGGGCCAAGATCAAAGTGTAGTATCTGTTCCGGCAGATACTGCACTTAAGATAATTTGTACCAGTCAATGGATGGGAAACCCTCTATACTGGGACAATTATCATTTTTGGTAACCAGAGTGACCCCTTTTAGGGGAGCTGGTTTTTACCTCACATTAAAAACGGCCTTGTGCCTAATTTGCTCAGTGGGGGAGCAAATAAATACCATCTGTTCCGGCAGATACTGCAAGCAAAGACCATATGTGGGGGCAACTCCACATATAAGACCTTGGTCAATGTAGGGGCAACCCTTCATACCAATTGTCACTATCCAGCTCCCCTACTCCCCGGGTAGTTGGTCCCCATTTCCCCTTCACTCCTCACTTTAAAAATCGGCCTTGTGCCTAATTTGCTCAGTGGGGGAGCAAATAAATACCATCTGTTCCGGCAGATGCTGCACTTAAGATAATTTGTACCAGTCAATGGAGGGGAGGCCCTCTATACTGGGACAATTATTATTTTTGGTAACCAGAGTGCCCCCTTTTTGCCTACTTTTAGGGGAGCTGGTTTTTACCTCACATTAAAAACGGCCTTGTGCCTAATTTGCTCAGTGGGGGAGCAAATAAATACCATCTGTTCCGGTAGATACTGCAAGCAAAGACCATATGTGGGGGAAACCCCACATATAAGACCTTGGTCAATGTAGGGGCAACCCTTCATACCAATTGTCACTATCCAGCTCCCCTACTCCCCGGGTAGTTGGTCCCCATTACCCCTTCACTCCTCACATTAAAAATCGGCCTTGTGCCTAATTTGCTCGGTGGCGGAGCAAATAAATACACTGTGCTGTCCAAGCTTACGACTATAAATACGCCCTCATATCTGAAAAAAAGAAGCTTTTTTTATTAAAGCCGGACGTATCTCATTTGCATAAGAGGTAACAAGAAATCTCGTTATTTTATGAGACCCCTAGTATATAATTAGACATGTCAACCATTGTTCTTTTTTTTATCTGAGAACGGACCCTACGTACTGCACAAAATCAGAGGTTTGTGGCAATTTTAACCATTATTATTTGCTGGCAAGTTGCAACCATGCATTTCATTACATTACTTAAGCAACATCTCTACTTCATGCAGGTTCTAATACAAGCAATCACAAATGAAACAAAGAAACAACATGGAAAAGGTAATGTAAGCAAATATAATTTATTTCTCGAAAATCCGGCAGAGTTTATTTTTTATAGCGCGTCCATAAAAATGTGTACATAGTTAAAAAAACAAAAAATGCGTATAAAAGTCTGAAAAAGAATATGTACGCTTGTGCGTGGATGGAAGTAGAGGGAGTGTCTTACATATCGTGAAAAGCGTGAACCTGTGCCTGCAAGGCAGAAATAAAAGGTGAAAAGAATTTTCTTGTGTGTACCTTTTATATCCATCGATTATAGCGGCCTCAACCATAGGATAAGATGAGATAATTGGGCCTGAAACGCCTACTATCTATGTATGTGTAGGGGTATGGAAAAGGATATATAATACTTTACAACCAAATGCCGATATACAGTGAAGCTCATACGGAGAAATTACACTGTCCACAAAAATAATAGCTTGAATTGCGAAACACTGTTAACATGTAGATTTTTTTTTTATCTTATAATCTTATGTAATGTGAAAGCAAGAATACAAAGATTTATCTTTTTCTTAAAATTGTGTTTTAATATATTTATTATTAGCTGTTTGTGTGCAATACAACGGGAACCGGAAAAAAAAACTAAACAAAAAATGAACCATTCACGATAGGTATGATGTTTTGACTTAGGAGGGTTGTTGAATAGATATCTACTTTTCTGGATATGATGACAATGGTTATTGTATTTTGGTTTTAAAGGCAAAACCTCATCTCTAAAATTTAAATCAATTTTATTAATGCAGTTTTATAAATAAACAAAGATGATCCGGAAACAGTTTTGACAACAGAGATATAAAAACATATCTTGAATCAGAAGGCATACATGCATTATACAAGTGAGATTAGGTCTAAATCATTTACCTTGCCACTCGCCCAAATCAAGGTTGATATTTGTTCGGCCTCTTGATTCCTTGAGGAACACAGGGCTGCAATGACGTCCCTCCAACGGACCCGGTTTTGGCTGGTCCTCTTCAGTTAGGCCCATGTCATTCCGGCAGCCTTGGTCTTAGTCCCAATGCTTCTTTTCCATGTCTACCTCGGACGACCAATTTTACGCTTGCCTTGCGGGTTCCATTCAAGGACCTGCCTGGTGAGGTTGGATGCAGGCTTCCACAAGGTGTTGCCAATCCAGTTCCATTTTCGTTTTTGATACCTATTTCCATTGAGGTTTGGTTGGTTTTGTACCACAGTTGTTCATTGGAGATAGTCTCTGGTCATCTGATATTTAGGATATTTCTGAGACGTCAGTTGGTGAATGTCTGGAGTTTTGGGGTGTTGGTCTTGGCCACTCTCCTGTTTCTGAGCCATAGAATAGATCCGACTTCACATTGGTGTTGAACGAAAAGTTCATATTAGTAAAGATCAATCTGATCCACTAACTGCAAGTTATACATACGACAGTTCTTAATCCGTTCTTTCCATTTCTGCTGGGCAATAATAAAATCTATTTGGTTTCAACTTCACCATCCTTCTGGAGAAGTTCATGCTACAAGACTAGAACATTAACTTTGTTCATGATGTATAAGTTGTTTATTCCGTAGAACTTGAATTGTTTATCACTACTCTCACGTTGCTGATAGCAATGTAAAATTTACAGCAGTTGCAAGCCAGAATAAATGTGCATTGAATCCTAGTTCAGCATTAATATTCACCAGTCGATGCAGAGTCTTAACAACAAATTGATTGGTTTCATCTTACAGCTGTTCATAAAACAAATCGATTTTAACATCACTGTAACTGGTGTCAGGAGCACAGATCTGCAAGTGTGCCACTAACAATTTTCAACGTGACGTTTATTATTCTTACTAAGACAATTTTGTAGTCAATATAAGTTCAAGTGAAGAAATGAATTGCATGATTAGCTTTGTATTTTATATATTGCTCTTCAGATTTTAAACTCAGTTTATTTTGCAAAGTAAATAAGTTAATTCCTATTTTAGTCATGGAAATTACTTAGAGTCAAAATTTTTCGGTATTACTCCTAAAATCTAACTTTATTTTAACCATTTTTGTATATTACAATAGAAAATGCGAACATGAAAAGTTATATGGTTAAGCTTAAACATGGAAAAGTAAAGGACTAGTTGTTAAAACTGGAAAAAAAGAACAAGATATTCTAGTAAAAAATGTAATAAATTTATAACTTAAAATATTGCAGCATTAAGAATTGATTATATAATTTCATGAATTGAATTTCTTTAAAAGAATTCTTAATGCTGCAATATTTTAAGTTAAAAATTGGTTATATTTTTATGAGAATATCTTGTCCTTTTCTTTCCCAATTTTAACAACTAGTTCTTTCTTTTCCATGTTTAAGCGTAACCATATTACTTTTCATGCTCGCATTTTTCTATTGTAATCCATGATTTGTCCAGGCTTCCAATAAATGCATTTGTTCTTTGTTTAATTTCAGTCTTATTTTCTTGCCCCCATAAATATAACATACACATATGTAATAACAATGTATGGCACTCATCTGCTTTCAATGAAATCACCTAATTATCTCCATTTCATTCTTTCATTCGCTCTGTTTCAATTGTTACGTCTCTTTTCGCGAGAGCGGTGAATTGATAGCAACAGTAGTCCCTGAAGCGACGTGGTTGCTATGGAAACCAGTCATAAAAACGTCGCTTACCTCCTTACTTTTTTTTACGATTTTGAACACTAGTAAATTCATCATCAATTTTGTTTTACTGAACGAAAATTGAAAATTGTTTTCCACAATATAGCTGAGAAATGGATCTATAAACTGTAATAATTGTTTGAAATTTGGTCGAAAAATGAGTGAGCGCTGAAGCTTTAAAGCAGTTCTAAATGACTAAAACTAACACTTAACCATGTATTCAAATACGGTAGTATTTGAATGACAAACTAAAAAAGGGGTAACCGTTTTTTTTTTATAAATGAAAGAGTTTTCTGGCGCTTTAATACAATGTCCATACAAGTAGTTGCAACTAACACAAAGAGACAACGCAGAAACGATAATGTACGTAAACACATTTATTTCTCGCAAACTCGACAGGGTTCGCTTTGCGATTGCGTTCATAAAATCTGTACATAGTTTACAATGCGTGCAATAAAGTCTGAAAAAGTATGTATATAGTTGTACGTATGTGGAAGTTGAGAGAAATGCTTTACATACCGTGAAAAGCGTCCATGAGGCAAAATAAGAAAAGGGTTAAGCATTTCCTTGTGAGTATCTTTTTATATAAATCGATTACATTTCTTTCTGCCATCAACAAAAGGGAGATAACTGGTCCGAAAAGCCTGCTGGTGAATCCATATGTGGTATAGAAAAGGATATCACACCCAAGTGTCGATATGCAGTGAAACTCATACAGATCGATAACACTCTCCACAACAATAATAGCATGAATTAGGAAAGACTATTAACATGTAGACTTTTTTTATTTTATAATCTTGTGTAATGTGTAAACAAGAATACAAAGATTTTAAAACTTATTTTCTAATATATTTGTTACAAGCAGTTGATGCCGGCTTTTCTCGGGCCCTACGTACTATTCATAACTTTATATGCATATGTATGTATATATATTAAAAAGTTTGACTCATGTCCAGGTAATCTACATCTAAATTTCAAATATTTAGACCCAAAATTGGTAGAGGAGTTTGGTAGAGTCTGCAAAGGTCAACTCTGTAAACTTTGACTTCTTGCCAGCCAAATTTCCGCCCCAAAACTGATTTAAAAAACTTGCTACATGTCTGAATACCCTTTATGTAAAATTTCAAATGTTTAGACCCCAAATTGGCTGAATAGTTTATTAGTGACCGCAAAGGTAAAATCTTTTTAACTTTAACCCCTTGGCAGACAAACTTTCGGCCAAAAACTGACTAAAAAGCTTGCCCTATATCTGAATACACTTTATGTTAAATTTTAACTGTTTAGACCAAAAATTGGCTGAGTAATTTGGTAGAGACCGCAGGGGTAAATTTTTTTTAACTTTGATCCCAATTGTAACCCCTTAACATTTACTGTTTTGGGTTCAAATCAAATTAAAAAGTTAGATCCATGTTCAAGTAACCTACATCTAAAATGTCAAGTGTTTAGACCCAAAATTGGCGGATGAGTTTGGTAGAGTTTTCAAAGGTCAAATCGTTGAACTATAGCCCCTTGGCAGCCAAATTTCTGACCGAAATACGATTTAAAAGATTTTCCCAAATCTCAATACCCGTTATGTCAAATCTCGAGTATTTAGACTAAAAATTGACAGAGTAGTTTGGTAGGGAAATATACACACACAGACAATTTCACTTTTATAGATATATAGATAAATGGTGTGCAATACAACAAGAACTGAAAAATGTAAACGAAATAATGAATCGTGTATGATAACTATTATCTTTGTACTTTAAAAATGCTAGAAATATAATACTAGAAAGTGTGTATAAACTTTTATAATCATTTAAATAGTCTACACAAATTAATTTATGTTTCTATGTTCAAGTGTACATCTACATAAAGTTAAGGTCCGAATTATGAAACAAAGGCGGATTTAGGATCTTTATCGTCACACAGGACCCATGTTCCATGGTTGAGGAATAACATATTTCCGCACTCATTATTAGCTGTTAAATCCTAGAATAATTATAAAAATCATGATCGTAAAAGCAGTCTAATTGATAACTACAACAAACTCGTTCCCGAAATATTGGAAAATTTGAAAATGTTAAATCAAATATTTAATAAATTACTGATTTGTTTTATCTAAAACTTGTGCAATATAGTTATACCACTACCATTATCATAATCATCACGGTTTTTGATAACTACTGGAAAAGGAACCCCTTCCTCGTTTCCTTCCACCTAATTAGTGTTTGTCATTCAGGGCTTGAGTGCTAAGCACTGCCGGTTATCAACTCTGTTTGCTTATAGTTTGGTATGTCGTGGGTAGTTTGCTGCAGGGAGCTTTCACCGTCCTTCCACATTTGTTTTTACATAGGAGTCACCACTTATCAAGGCCCGGTGGCCACTCGAGGATAAGGATTAATGAATGCACGGTAGTCAATGGAACAATATCATAGTAATCGTTAGTAGTGTAAATTTGGTAATGCAGTATCTCTTGGCACCAAATTGCCAAATGGTCACCCATCTAGTAATGACCAGGCTCGACATCGCTTAACTTGGGTGATCTAACGGGAACTAGTGTCTCAATATGATTATAGCTTTGTGCGGATAATAACAAATTTGCATAAAATGTTATCTATATTCTTTAGTGGGGAGTGTAATATTATAGTTAAGTAGCTGACTATAGTCGAGAGCGATCCGAAGGCTCCTTTATCATTATCTACTACACCGTAGAGAGGGCGCCACTGCATACCCTGGATTCTTCCATTTGTCTTGATCCTTTCCTTATAAGGCTGAGCGTTTATTAAGGAGGTATCAAATACCATTTTAAAAAAATCTTTGATACGACTCAACCAAAAATTGAGCCCCGGTCACCTAACCCATTAATGAACACTCTTGTTATTATGCGAAATTAAAAAAATTCTTATATTTGTTTTTTTTGGTTTATTTGTAACACGGTTACGTATGAACTACTCGACCTATTTTCGTATAATTTGGTAAGAAATTGTCACTTTGGTCATAGAAGAAGAGCCTATTACATTTTGATGTGTATTTGTGTCAAACCTTCTATGATGTTGCTCATAATTTATTTAAAACAGACCTAGAGTAGCCTTAGCTCTGTGGATGGACAGACGGTTAGGCGAAGGGACATTTAGAAAAGTATGATACGATGTCATTTTATACATAATTGGTGACGTCAGCGTTTTGGTGTTCTTTGTAGTAAAATGAAGCACTTTCCGGTGATTCGTAATTGGGAATAAGAAAAGACAAGTGCCAGCTGTGTGTGATTCATTTCATTGTTACTGTTACAAGAGGCGACGGGATGGACATAGAGAGAGAGAGAGAGAGAGAGAGAGAGAGAGAGAGAGAGAGAGAGAGAGAGAGAGAGAGGTGGGATAGCGATAGGATATTGAAAATAGGGGTATAGTAAAGAGAGACGGGAGCCAAAAAAAAATCGAAACGACTGCAACGAAGACATACCTCCCAAGGGCAGACAAGAAGCAAATAAATAAATAAAGCGATGGTGAGGGAAATGGCGAGTCAATCTGGTGCATAGTTTGTTATCCAAGTTATTATCGCTTTGACCCGGTTGTATGTGTGTGTTAGAGAGATAGATAAAGAGAGAGAGAGAGAGAGAGAAAGGAAGAGAGTGAATGAGAAAAAGTGTGTGAGAGCGGGTGTATGTGCGTGTGTGTAAAAGGGAGTGCATGCAAAAAGGGTGTATGTGTTTGTGAGAGAGAAGTGCGTGTGTGTAAGAAAAGGTGCCTGTAAAAAAGAATGTGATTGTTTTTCTGTGAGAATGTTTGAGAGAGTGCATCAGTAAGAGACAGTATATGTGTGAGAGAGAGTGCGTGTTTAAGAGAGAGAGAGCGCATGTTTGCGAAAAAGTGTCTGTGTGGGAGTGTGTGTGAGAGAGTGTGTGAGATAAATAGTGTGTGTAAGAGGGAGAGATTCTGTGTCAGAGAAAGTGTGTGAGAAAGTGTCTGTGTAAGTGAGAGAAAGAGAGAGAGAGAGAGAGAAAGAAAAGGGAGTGTGTGTATGTGTGTGCATATGTGCGTATGACTGCGTAATGCTCAACGTGTTCGCGCATGCACGCGATCATGTGAGTGCGATTGGGCAGAACGCACCAAGTGCCGTTGGGTATTCACCCCTCCCCCCCAAAAAAACACTCGCGAATCTATATGAACCAGTGATTCTCAGCTCGCTTAACGACGCCCTGAACATCCAACATGAACAAGAAGGTGAACCGATATTCGAAAGATACGTCCATACAATATGCGCGTTTAGCAATGTATATTCTATTTCAAACTTTAGTGTAACAGACCGACCAATGGATATACCCTCTTATTAGGCTATAATAATAATAAACAATAAAAAAGGCTAAATTATAATCAAAATATAATAGCTCTTATTATTATTTTTAATATAAAATGAAGTGGAATTTTCCCACTTTGCCGTTTACTGGAATAACTTGTAGTGTCAGAATATATCTGGTTATGACGGCTTTTCTCCAATATCCTTATAGGCGTCTGTGACATATTTCCGTTGTATGGACGCCCGACGCAAACGCAAACCTCATGATATCATTATGACATCTTTAGACAGAACAGATACTACATTTGGCTCATAACCAGAAGACCAAGAAGTTTTAAGTACGGCTCAAAATGGCTCAAAACGACATCATTTTATTTATTTATTTATTTATTTATTTTTACATTGCGTCTTCGGTGATCGGGAGATCCTATTTATTAAAAAGGAGGATAGAAGGTGACAACATATTACGACATATACATGTACTAATTTATCACCTTCTATCGTCATTTTTAATAAATAGGATCACCTTATCGAATAATTTATAATCTGGAAATCGTGACACACGTACCTACGTACGTACGTTAACGGTACTGCGGTATTCAATATAGGGTGGAACGATAAAATTGTCGCCCTAGAAAAGACATGATTCCATTTCCGTTTGATTAAAACCGGGTTTTTTTTGTAGGCTATCTACTAATTGACCAGTTGTGTACAAATCCCAAGAGCACTCGGAGCCTTCTATCATGCGTGTAAGTGAACCAATGTTCAACGAGCGAGATCAGAGATGCATAGCTGTACAACTCATGCTCTCTGCCGATCTAAATTATGACAACAGGACCATTGCCACCCGTAAAATGCATCGCTGGATCGCCACGAATAACAACTACGTGCCAAGAGTGATGAAAACAAAATTTCTGGCCAGGGTTACGGTCTTTGGTGTGGTTTCAAGTGAGGGCCACATAATGCCGCCTCACATCTTCGAAGTCGGCTTGAAAGTCAAGACCAAAGTATACCTGTATATGCTGAAGAGCGTGATGATCCCTGGTTCAATCAAGTGGCCGCTTGCAGACTCTGGGCTGGCAGCAGGACTCTGTACCGTCCCACAAGTCAAAAGACACCCAGGTTTTGCTTCAGAAGGTGTGTGCTATGACTTTGTACCTTTCTCTCACTACCCCTCTCCTCCTCCAACCTGAACCCGGTTGAATACTTTGTTTGGTGATATGTTGAGAACATCACCAACGTGACCTCCCACAACACCAAAGCAAGCCTGATTGCCGCCATTCACCGAATATTCGCCGAGCTCCCGCTGGCGTTTCTGGACAAGGCATGCTCTCAGTTCCGAACTCGCATCGAGTCGGCGATTGAGGCTGAAGGCGGCTACAATGAATAGATGTCAGCTCTACTACATAATCAAGTTACCTGAATTGTATTTTTTTTAAATTAAAGTTTAAAAATAAATTTGTAGTGTTGTTTTCGTTAGGACGAAAAATGTATCGTTCCACCCTGTAAACAGATACTTGCATAAACAATTCGAATGACCTACCAATGTCTAGCATTTAAAAAATTATGTTCATTGCACTTTTGGGCTTCCATATATGGAAAAAAATAATGAACGGGTGTTTGTCTATGTTTATCTAAACTCTCTGAGATTATTTATTATCGGTGTTTATTTTAAACTTATGCGATTTAGACACAATGTAATATTGTTGCTAATTCATAGAATGTGTTAAAATAAAGACACTTCGAAGTGGATTTCTTACATAGGCATTACTTGATAATAACCTCGTTTTCTTATTTATCAAGTATAATGTAATATGAAACCATTGATAAGTCGCTAAAAGTATTAATACGAATTATATTTTATGCTACACATAAGAACAAAACCAACACTGAATTCATCCGATATTCTCACTACTTTAAAAATATAAGTATAAAATTCGATCGATATACGATATAAACTGTTTACTTCGAGTGAAGTTAAAGAAAATAATGCTCATGTGAGATACATATGCACATGAATCGCCATAATGATTCTCTACAGCCACCTACCTAAAAATACTGCTGTGAAACCTGGCATAGTTATATGGAATAAGTCAGAGAGAGTGGCAACCTTGGTTGAAGTGAGTGTCCCTAATGATGAAGGTCTGAATTGAGCTGAAAGAGAGAAACATACCAAATATCAAGGTCTCATGTATGATATGAAAAGAAACTGGAATCTTAAGGAGATATCAATCATACCAGTTATTATAGATGCCACAGGGCTTATGAAGAAGAACCTGAAGTTCTTCCTAACTAATATTCCTGGTGGACCAAGTGCAAGAGAAATTCAGACAGTTGCACTTAATGAAACAGCGAGGATACTAAAAAGAGCACTCGGTTAGTTTCACTAAAAAGCAGGGCAATGTTGGCAGCTGGCTTGGCTACCCCTCACCCAGCATTACAATCTACAAAGAAACAAAATGAAAAAAAAATATATATTATTTTTTCACTATCAAGATTTGCTGTTAACTATGTAGCCCAGTCGTTAAAAATTTATCAAATGGTTGGAAGTCACTTCTTTAATATATAATTAGGAGATAAACCGATAAAAGTGGTGCTAAATATGAGTTTTAATTTCGTTACATAGTTTTTTCTTCGACTAATGAATGTTTATCGCTTTGAATGTTGCTCGCTTTATTTCTAAACGAATCAAGTAACTTTCCATGACGCAGAAAATGTGGTTTTTTTTTAGTATTTTAGTCGCATTATTATATTAAGTATCGACATATTTCATGTGTGCATTTAATTTACGCACTAACATATTTATATTATTAACACTATTGAAACATTTGATTCCGTTTTTTTTTTAGTCTCTTTGATCTTCACCTTGTAGTCTGATGTGACGGCAAAATCTGCAATGTGGTAGTTTCTTCCATTCTCGTTGATTATTATGGTGCTCAGCATCCTTGTTTAGATGAGTTTGTCAATTTATTATTATTATTATTATTATTATTATTATTACTATTATTATTATTATCGCTGTTGTTATTTATTTTGTTATTGTTTTTTGTTATTGTTTTTTTTTGTCATTGTTTTTGCTATTGTCGTTAAATTTGTAACTTTTTTTTTTACTTTTCTCTCTTTACTACTGTCATTTAATATTTTATTATTATGAAATTGGTTTCCAAATTCGCGCAACAACTTTAAGACAGTTTTAAGTAAATTTAATTGATGATTAATCACTGGAAATTTTTTATTGATAAGATTTAAAGGTTTCTAACCTGGCTCAGTTTTGAAAATTTTTTACTATTCATTATTAGTTTTGTTATATTGTTGCTCATATCTAATGGGTATATCCACTGAATTTGAGATCTGCCTTATAGACGTTGCTTCAGTTCTTAAATAGATTTGCGTTTCTAGAGTTATGACTAAACCTACATTCAATTAACACTATGAATACATTTTACAACTGATTAGTGGTTAGGCTATCGATCCACGTACATTGGGTAGAGCATTATCTTTTAACACATCTCATCTATAATTTATCAAAGTTAAAAGTGATATCTAAAAATTTACCTTTTCGTATTTGCTCATTCTTCGAATCTTCAATGTAATTTTTCATTTCCAAATAATGGGAAATTAGTTCATTGAAAAGCAGGTAGATCAAAATATTTTAACCAATAGAACGAAATATTTTGGCGCAGCTTTAATGATATATTTTTACTAACATATTCGCACGACTATCTACTATTCTATAAAATAATTTTATTTTTCTTTTGATTTTTTTTTTAATTTCATAATTACTCCCAAAATGTTCATATATATAATTCTTTCGACGTTTTCACCCTTAAACTTGAGGTCTACCTTCGACGGTTCCGGAGGCTTCACCCCAAGCAATGTTTTCGGTTCGAGTAATATCTCCATGGAACCAGCTACCCGATGAGGTCGTAAACCATCCCACATCAGAGGGCTTCAAGGTGGCCTTGGACAGACGCTGGCCGGAACTCCGCGG
>NC_136503.1:40581354-40596354 GCF_053919585.1 Euprymna scolopes
ATATATATATATATATATATATATATATATATATATCGTCGTCGGCTCCTACTCGTATCCGAGCATTGGGCCCTGTCGTCAGGTAGGTGAGTGCCTATGTGATACATGGCTGTATAGTCCGATTCTGTGGCAGAATAGTCGCAGACAGTGCTCACAGGGGAGGGGAGGGAGATGGGTTTGCTCCCGCTCCCTGCTCCTTCTTCTCCCAGCCGCTTCCCTTCTTCTCCTTTTCTCCTCAAAAGTAAGCTCTGCCACAGTGTACAGCGTTCCTCCACGCCTTCCTGTCCCTGGTAGCGTCTTCCCACGAGGAGTGGTCGATGTCAGTTGCTGCCAGAGTGCGATTCAGCTGGTCTTTGTAGCGCATTTTTTGGTACTCCTCGTGGTCTGGTTCCTTTTGCCAGTTCTCCGTACATCATTCTCTTGGGAAACCTTGAATTTTGCATTCTGTGGACGTGGTGTGTCCAGCGGAAGCGGTACCGGATAATAGTGACCTCAACACTTGTCATTTTGGCACGTTCCAGTACCTCGGAGTTGGAGGTATGCCTCTTCCTGGATATTTTCATAATTTGCCTTAATTTTGTTTGTTGGAAGCGTTCCAGATGTTTTATTTCACTTCTATATAGTGTCCACGTTTCACAAGCGTACAGGAGCATGGAGAGGACAACTGCTCGGAACACCATTATCTTCGTGTTCATCATAAGTGCGTGGTTGTTAAATGCGCGGCAGTTGAGTCGTCCAAACACGGAATGGGCTGCCATTATTCTGTTCACGTCCTTCTTGCATGTAGGAGTAGATGTTAAAATGCTTCCAAGATAAGAGAATTGATCTACCTCCTCTAGTGGTTGGTTTTTAATTTCGATATTAAGGGCTGGGAGAGTCTGTCCTGGCGGATGTTGGACGAGGGTCTTGGTCTTGTCCGTGTTGACCTGCATCCCAAACCTTTCATATGCAGAGCTATATGCGTCTGCTAACGACTGCAGGTCCTCTGCCGTCTGATCTGGAGTGGCGCTGTCGTCAGCATATTGTAGTTCTCGCACTTCGCAGAAGGTGGTTTTGGTTTTGGCACGGAGTCGTGCGAGGTTGAAAATTCCTCCGTCCAAGCGAAATTGCAGGCCAATTGAGGGTATGTCGGGTGGAATCTCGCTGAGCATTGCCGAGATGTACAGTGAGAAACACGTTGGAGCCAAAACACACCCCTGCTTCAGACCACCGTTGATGGGGAATAGGTCTGAAAGAGAGTTCTGATGACAAACTCTTCCAAGAATTCCGTCATGGAGGGCACGCACCAGTTCAACAAAGTCGGGTGGACAACCATATCTCGCGAGGACAGCCTACATGGGGGTTGTGGCACTTTATCAAAAGCCTTTTTAAGGTCCCAAAAAACGAACATCATGGTCGCAAAAGACAAACATCATGGCCTGTTGCTGTTCAAGGCTTTTCTCCTTACATAGAAAATCTTTTTCTTACCTTACACAGAAAATCATGACCACTGTCCCCCGGGAAGTTCGAAACCCACACTGGGTCTCTGGCAGGACGTCCTCTGCGAGGATGAGCAGGCCGTCAAGGAGAATCCGAGCGAAAATCTTACTCGCGATGCTAAGCAGTGATATTCCCCAGTAGTTGTTACAGTTCTCCCTGTCACCCTTCTTGAAGATAGTAATGATATTAGCATCATGAAAGTCGCTTGGGAGAGTCTTGGTCTCCATTATTTTTAGAATTAGGAGAATCAAGCGATTTCTCATCTCGGGGCCACCGTGAGTGAGGAGCTCCAGCAGGATGTTATCTGTCCCTGAGGACTTACCGGGCTTCAGACGTTTCAGGGCCCTGTTGAAGTCCTGGATGGAGGGTGGGAGTGCCATCTAGAAACGGACGAGATGCTGTGGGGTCATTCTCAAGAGATCATCTGGTGTGATCATTAAGGAGGTTCTTAAAGTGACACCTCCATCTTTCCAGGATGCCCTCACGGTCAAAGATAGTCGTGGTCCCATTTGCGTCATTCGTTGCTGCATAGAAACTGCGCAGGTCACGTTGGTCAGCGAAGTGCCGGATCCCGGCAGCTTTTCTCTGCCACCAAATGTTCTGGGCTTCACGAATCCCTCTTTGGCAGTCTGCTACAGCTAGCTTGTAAGCACGTTTGTTGGCAGCTGTAGGTTGGTTCTCTGAAATCAGTCGTACTTGACGTTTTGCTTCAATAAGACGAGAGATGGTGGCGTCATTCTCATCAAACCAGTCCTGCCTTTTCTTGGTGGTGTGACCCAGTACCTTCTCTGTGTCTCTGAGGGTGGTCCATTGGTGCTCTACTGTCGCCTGACTCACGGGCTCTGCGAGGTATCGTTCACAGGCCTCCCTAAAATTCTGCGCCAGCTGTGAGTTGCGGAGCTTGCTACAGTTAAAACGTCGGTTTGGTACGCTATTGGGTGTCCTTTTGGGTGGTCGAATGATCGTCATGGAAAGTCGGGAGATCAGGAGTCTGTGATCCGTCCAACAGTCATCCGCCACAGGCATGGATCGCGTGATGTGGAGTCTCCTCGGTGTCTGACTCTGGTCAGAACGTAGTCCAGGGTGTGCCACTGTTTTGTCATTTGGGTGTACATTTTGTTGCAATTTAAAAACATTAACTTTCATCTAGCAATTAATGATATAGCTATAAAATTTTCAATGATTTTTTTAAAAGTGCAACAGAATGTACATTACATAAAATAAATCCAAGGTAATTTTTTGATTCAATTTAAATTAAATTTTTATACCTTACTTTGTAAAATTTATAAAAGTGCACTTTAAAAATAAAGGTACAAGATTCAATTTGAAATTTATCTTCAAAGCCTATAGTAAAAACATTTTGTTTAACAATTTTCATGCCTTGGATAAAATGCTTTTCTAACTTGTATATATTATCTATATTATATTTTTATAATCGATAACCTCAAAATCCCTGGTTTTGATGGAGGAGAGACTAAAACTTGCCGCTATGGTTTCAAATGATCTGAAATAACAGCAAAGCGAGACTTGATTCCAAATGTTTCTCATATGTTATACCTCCCCTCTTTGGTTTTCATACATAAAGTAAATTTACAGTGTATAAGGAGTATTTGATATTGGAGATATTCATAATCGTGCCCTTTTTCCAAAAGAGGGAGATATAACATAAATATTTGAAATCAAGTCTCCTTGAAAATCTTGAAAACAAAAATATGTATTCTCTCTCTGATGTGAGTGAGTACTCACATACATAAATTGTTCTTTTTTTTTACTCGCCTTCACCTCAAAAGAAGCATATCACCACTTGGACATAAAAGGCTAGGTATGATTTTGTTGCAAAACAAGTTTGTCGGAGATATGTACATTGAGGGAGCACAACTGTGAGGAGTTCATTAGAGTACATTCCATTAAAATACTTATTAAACAGACACCGGGATGTAACATTGCAGCGATGGGACAGGGGTTGGAGCCTAGTTGACAAAGTTTAAAATTGAACCTTGTACCTTTATTTTTAAAGCCTATAGTAAAAACATTTTTTTAACAATTTTCATGCCTTGGATGAAATGCTTTTCTAACTTTATATATATATATATATATATATATATATATATATATATATATATATATATATATATATATATATATAAGGATAATGAGATAAATTAAATCACAGATTAATGAATCTTATGGTATCAAATATATTACAAAATATTAGGGAGGAGGTAATCATTTTATATAAGACAATCCCAATAAAATTGCTTAATATAAAAATTAAAATTTACATTTTTTTTTATATTTAAATTTTATTAAAAAAATTATAATTTTCCAAAACAAAAATTCATCATTTGAACAAAATACCAAAATCTCATATTCTTTTTTGTTTCAACCCGTATTCTCTTTCTCTATGTCCCTTCAAAAGATTTAGTCTTTATAATATCCACTATGTATGTGCTTGATAGCGAAATAATGATTTTCCTCTGAGGAGATGAGCCTACATCAAAAATCTATGAATTAAAGAAATTACTTTGAATATCGTATTCTTTGTTCAAATAATAATATTTTTAAAAATTATATTTCTTAATGAAATTTAAATATAAAAGCTGTAAATTTATATATATATTTACTATACGGATGAAGACTGAAGGATCGGTTGAAAATATGTACATGTAAAAATATTTTTTTGATTTCTTTATAATAATATTTCGTATTCCTGCACATCACCAATACAAAACGAATAAAGAAAAGTTATAAACTTTTACACTTTTCGTATTCTTTTTTATACATCTTCGCATATATGTATATATATATACATATATATATATATATATATATATATATATATATATATATATATATATATATATAAGATAAATAAGATAAGTTACAGATTAGAGATCAAGTGAATTATCCTCTCAGATATTACATTGAGGTAATACTTTCAGGGTGACCCTAGCCAAAACGGTAAAGCTCAATATCTAAAAAAAATAGAGCAATATATAAGTTCAAACATTAAAGTTAAATTCTGTAAATCAAAATATATAAACATATATCTGATGATATGAGCCATTATCGAAAATACATGGATTAAGGAAATAAACATAATTGTTCTCTATATATTCCTTGTTTCAAACAATAAATTCTTAACTTAAATATATGTATATATATTTTGATTTACAGTATTTAACTTTAATCATTAAACTTGTATATATATATATATATATATATATAAAAAAGTTTTTATTAATTATCATTTCTACTAGTATATATATGTATATAATAGAAATGGTGATTAATAAAAACTTGTATATATATATATATATATATATATATATATATATATATATATATATATAAAGGAGGGGAAAAGTTTATTGTTCATAAAACAAAAATATAATATATAAAAAACTTCCGATGAGAATAACTAGCAAAATAAAAGTATAAAACTGTTATAGAATAGAAAACATGGAAATTTTAATTTTCGAAAAGTTTTAAAATAATATTTAAAATTGGTGTCCATGAATAGAAATATAGCCAAATAGTAATTATTTTATTTTTATTTGATTTTCGAGGTGGTCGTTACGATCACTGCTATATCCAGGTTCAAGATCGTCTCAGGCAATCATTCAGACTGTGTGAATGTAAATTAATTCTACCTGTCTCTTTACATAAGATATTGCATTTTACTGTTTTGCCACTAGGCACACCGCTTATGAAGGCCAGAAAGACACTTGGGGGTGAGGATTAAAGATGGTCGTCAGTCAGTCGATGATCGCGAACATGAGAGGGCCGGAAAGATGGGTAGAATCGGCAGTGAATTACTTAAGAGGAATTGATTTTCTAAATGGACGATTCCTCAAGTATTTGTTTACATTAGACTTGAAGATAATAATATTATAGTGGGCTGGGAAACAATCTCGTAGTTTCTGGTTCCACAGATGGGATGCTCTAGGAAAGAAACTTTGTTCATAGAAGTTACGTTTGTATTTTTGTAAAGATGGAGAAAAAAGAACCTTCTTTGTTGTGGTTATAGTTAGACGAGTGTTTTGCTGTGAATATGTTACATGCTATTTCGAATCAAGTATCAGTATGTCAGACGAATTTTTATTTGGACTTCATTTTGATAATCCGACAAAATAGTTTTATATGGTGTATTGTTGCCACATCTGGGTTTGGTGCATCTCTCACTAGTCTCTCTCTCTCTCTCTCTCTCTCTCTCTCTCTCTCTCTCTCTCTCTCTCTCTCTCGGATAGGATCCAAAATATATTTTTCAATCTAATGGGTTCCACTTTGTAAACTAAGCTCCAACCGTTGTCCCATCGGCGCAATGTTGCATCTCCATGCCTGGTTTACAAGTATTTTAGTGAAATTTGATCTGACAAACTCGTTGCACTTGTTCCCCCTCGACATATACATCCCCAACAAACCCGCTTAGCAACAAAATCACACACCATTCACGGTCTAGGTCCCTAAATGCCAGACTGCTTTTTACGCAAATAGTATCTTCCCCCGAGCAGCTAGACTTTGGAATTCCGTTCGTGCTACCAGCTTCCTTGACTGTACTGATATGCAGAAGTTTAAATGTAAGGTAAACCAACATCTTGTTAATCTTTCTTAGACATGATCCCAAATAAAAGCCCCTTACAAGTCTATGTGGCGATATGAATTTTAATTAAAAAAAAGGAGTGTGTTAACGTTTTATGTCATTCACCACACAAGACAAGGTTTCCTTTTTGTACATGTGTTCTTTTCATCGGCGTCAGAGACAAAGTGAAACTGAATCTAATACTAGCCCTATTGACTCTATGTGAATTCATTGTTTTATTTATAGTCGTATATAGTTTAGTTATTATATTTAAATGTCAATTAATGCATTCACTAATTATATTAATTATCTTGATCTATGTGTTAATTAACTAAGAATTTAAATCTATTTATTAATAATTAAGTTTCAAACTTAAATGGGATATTTGATTACTTTCATTATATTAATTATGACTTATTTATTCTAAGTGCACAAACTGAGATTCGATACTGATGTCGTATATTCATGTTGTTGTTTTTCTCGCTAATGTCCTCATCTGTTTATTATGGAATTAGGTTAATTGTATAGGATATAAATCCTATATTTTAGAGCAAATAGGAGGGACGCAAAGAAGACGCGCCTACTAAATACGAATGCATCTTGATAAATAAAGAAAAGAAAACATCACATTTTTCTGCAAACAGAGGAAAATGAGAACAGTTTGAATCTGATTGGACAAAACAGGTCATGTGCTAATGCCTTTTACTGTGACACTACCGACGTTCCACTCGCTCAAGTGTAAAGAAAAAGAAATAAAAACGAAGAAAGAAAAAGTATAATAATAAAAAAAGAGGAAATAAGATTATCAGGTGATCGAAAAATCTTTTAGAATGTCGAGATGAGGAAATAAAGTGATCAACGGACAACATTTCCCACGATTGTGTCACACACGCACCTAAAGCCCAACTGACATCCACAGAATGTGCTTTCTTTTTAGTAGTTTTATTATTTTTCTATACTTGTGAATACCTGCGCACCCCCTCGGCAGCCGCCAATGTGAGAGACCGCGACATGACTAGAAAAGAAAAGGAATAAAAAAAATATCGGCAATCGTTGTCGAGTCAGGGACCGCGTAGTACTACATTACTACGTGCACACAAGTAACCCTGAAATGGATTACGGTCTTTTATTACAATTTCTTGTCTGTGCGAAAACAGATCGGTTTTGGAACCGGTCCTCTCAAATTAAAACAAAGTAGGGACGACACTAATAATGTTCAGCGAGGTGACATGCAGCGAAATATCTCAATAAAATCCTGTCTCTCTAGGTTACTATCCACTAAAAAATAGTAATAGTCGTCTATACCAAGCATCACAGCAGACCAGAATCAGAACAATACCATAAAGTTCACTCACTCACACATATTGGTTAGTATACAGAACCTCGTCAACCCGAAAGTATGTGGATTAGATTTTATCTCTGCAGTAGTTATAAAGAAATGCTCTGCTGAACTGGCCCTTATTCTCTCCAAACTAGATCAAATCTCTCTGTTAGCTGCAAAATTGTCTCTGTGGTATTAACTTTCAAGATTTTTATCAAAAGAATTAAGTTGTAAACTTATACTTCCACAATTCCCCCCCCCCAAATATTTTAATTCTTAATCAATCTAGCGACTGTTCATCGCCTTGAAAATGCTAAATTTCTCATTGACCAACAGCATAGATTTAAGCGATTCCGTTCTACTGAGGATATCCTAACAGTCATCTCCGAACGTGCATACCACGCTATGGATAAGATAAGACAAGCTGGTACGGTAGAGCTAGATATCTCCAAAGGTTTTGTTAAAGTCTAGCAAGAAGGCCTTCTCAGAAAAATGAACTCGTACTGTATTACTGGACAAATATTTAATAGAAGAATAATATTATCAGATTTTATTAACTAAAAGGTAGTTCTCAGCACTTGTACATTTCAACAATATCACATTAATGCGAGACTTGAATCTCTATTATTCCTGATCGTTATCAACGACCTCCATGACGAAATCGCTTCTGGGAGATGTATATTTGCTGATGGCACGACGTTCTATTCCAGTATCAGGACAAATCGAATGCTCATGCTTGCAAAGCAATGATCGAATCCTTAGAATGAGCTCTAGTCTGTAATAGAACGGAGCCCAACATGGATGGTCACATTTAATGCTACTAAGGTAAAGCTCGTTTCCTTTAACTCATATAAGAACACTTTCTAACCACCGAATCTCATGTCCGATGGTATTCTTTCAAAAAGACCAACGTTCAAATTGTTCTGGCTGGCATTATCAAGCAACACCAGTTAAAATAAGCAAAAGGATGAGACCAAGACTGATGTAGAAACGGTAGCAGGCACCCACTGCCCGACTACGAAACTTCTTACATCTGTAAGTATTCTACGTATCTAAAAAGCATCTACGTATCTAAAAAGCATCTACGTATCTAAAAGGCCGCAAAGTTGCAAAATGAACCGAGTTTGTTTTTTTTTTGTTTGTTTTGTTTGTTTTTTTTCATTTTTGGTCAAATTGTATATTTGAAAATAAGGAAAAAAAAAACAAGAAAAATGATAATTTATTTTTTCTTTGTTTCCTTATTTAAAAAATACAAAAAAAAAACAACAGTTTTATATAAAAAAATATTTTTAAGCGATTAACCGGAATTCGTATGCATTAAAATATAAATCTCGAAAGTTTGAATTATTGTTAATTATATGCCTTTATTTCTTAACACCCCCCTTTTTTCAAAATACCAAGCGAGACAGTCCCTCTGAGGATACTCATAAATTTGTTTAAAAATAAAACAACTTGATCAATTTACATGATTTTTATGAATATGGAATTTTTGTTTCAAGTGTATAATCATTATACATATTTTTCTTTTTATTTTTTTAATATGGAGGAATTCTGAACAAGAACGTTAAACCTTTCAAATAACTATTGTTCACAAATGTTGATGGACGTTGACAAAACAAAGGTAAATCAGAAAATAGTTTTAAAAAAACCCCAAACAGTGCTGTCTGTTTTGAGCTAATAGACCATCATAACTGGTGGAATGGGTTCAAAAGAGATGTGTCACTTAACGGACTTTTCACCGCCGAGTACAAAACAAATGCATTGTCAATATTTTCTATACTAATGGTAAACAATGTATTTTCCGTGTTCAATCCGAGAGAGTAAACTGAATTATGTGCATATATATATATATATATATATATATATATATATATATATATATATATATATATATATATATAATTATTATATATATATTTAATTATTATAGTAAAAAAATAATTATGACAGCCCCTTTAAGAAATTCGTTTCTTATCGTTGAGCACTTTCAGTTGAATTAAAGTCGACCAATTTAGCTCTTATGCATAGATCATCGTATAACGGGTAGATCACTCTCTGACTGACGTAAATGAACATTTAAAAATTAAAATGTTTAAATTCAACGTTATTTCACGCGGTTAATGGTAGTCGAATGGATTAGGTCTTCGTTAATCGAGCCAGCGATGTCTCGTGATGCGGGGTTCAAATCGTTCGACTGGTATTAATCGTGACACCCTACACTGAAGATTCCCGAAAGGATGAAACACTAGTGTCTGTAGGTATTTAATTATTATAGTAAAAAAATAATTATATATATATATATATATATATATATATATATATATATATATATATATATATATATACGAGCAAACAGTTAATAAAACATGTTAAAAACACTTTAAAAAAGAGCTAAAATCATATTTAATCTGAAAAGGAAACACTTGATAAGTGGATAGTCCTTAATCCGCGGAGTTTCGAAGAAATACTTTCCTTCTCATCAGATGATAGGAATTAGCAAAATGCGTGATTGGATTTTGCATACAAAATGCTATTTTATATATATATATATATATATATATATATATATATATATATATATATATATATATATATATATATATTAATCTAAAAAAAAGCTTTAAGTAACAAAATATAAAACAAATAAAGGATGCAGTTTAAATTCCGGAATAAAAAAACACAAAAGTTAACTTATCGCAGACTTAGCACAAACATAATCCGGCATCCAAAAAGTTTATAATTACAAAAGAGAATTAAACTATGTAAGGACGAGAAGAGGAAAAAAAAAACTAAAATTGTTAAACAGAAATAGACAGCACTTGCATAAGGCGACTTTTCAAACGTCTATAATTATAAAAGCGAATTTAACTATATAAGAATGAAAATCAGAAAGAAAACCTTGACTAAAATATTTAAATAGAAAACGGGGATCCTTAGCTGTCTACCATGTGGTTGTTTCAGAGATTTAAAAACAGGACAGCTATAAAATACATGGCTCTCCAGTGAAAAATACCACTTCCCAATAACAAAATGTAGAAAAATGCGGTTATATATATATATATATATAAATATATATATATATATATATATATATATATATATATATATATATATATATATATATATATATATATATATATAAAGCTGAATGTATGCGTGTGTGTGTGTGGTCACGAATAGGCTCCTATATGGTTGACTATTTTAAAAAAAAACTGATTGCATGTAATGATAGAAGATTATCAAGACACAGGAATGGGTATGTTTGATCTGGCAGAACGGTGGTTCATTAAAACTGTGAGGTGTGCGTTCGCGCCTGGTCCACAAAGTATGGAAATAAAAAATTTAAAGATTAAAAAAAAACGTTTACAAGTGTTTTTGATATAGGTGTACATAAGAATAATTTGATAAGTATGTTTTAACTTAAATAGGGATGATATAATAAAATTGTGGGGTCTGCGTTCGCGCCTGGCCCCCATAGAATGGAAATATGCACAAACTGTAATAAAGACTTTTCATATCTATCTGCATAAGTATACTTTGATAATTATGTTTCCGTTTGAAGAAATATGGTATAATAAAATTATGGGGTGTTCGTTCGCACCTGACCTCCATAGAATGGAAATATGTCACAAAGATTAACAAGGTTTTTTAATATATATCCACAGAATATTGTGATAAGTGTTTCAGTTTGAGCAGGTATGGTATAATAAATTATGGGGTTTATCTATTTTATTTTTACTTTCATCATATTTTGCTTTGGTTTTGACACCCCCAAATTCAACCCAAATTTACAACCCTTCCTTTTCATAACCTATCATACTTTCATAAATCAGAGTCCATTTTCTGTAGGCTGTTTTTGAACCCAGTCAACGACGGGTACTTTTGCTAGTATATATATAAAATGAAATAAAAAAATTAAAAAAATGAATATGAATAATGTATATAAATAAATTTAATAATAATAAGATTACAAGATCTATTCTGCGACATGTTAAATATATATATATATATATATATATATATATATATATATATATATATATATATATATATATATATATATATATATATAAGCTTGAAGAATCCTAGAGTGGATGAAACGCGGAATATTCAGTGTAGCTTAATCGCCATATATATTTTATAACTAACTAACTAGCTCTACCTACGTATTGAGCACTTTTACGCATAAATTTATACTTTCGTATATTAATTTTATGTGAGTAAATGAAGTAGTTATATATATATGTATATATATATATATATATATATATAATCATTCTAGTTTAATATTGTTTAAAGTTTAAAACATTCAATAAGCTTAACGAAGTTTATATAAAAGTGCTCAATACTAAATAGTTGAGCAATATATAATTTTTATTTATTTTTTGACATAATCATTTAGGTATCGATGCATATTCATGAGCATGTTTCAGTCAACTACTTATAAATAACAAGAGGCATCATCTGCGATGTAGCATTTGCAAAAGCAAATCTTCTTGAGGGTTTGCTTAAAAGCAATATCGGCTGACGGTGTATTTAATTATTTATAACTATTTAACTGAAACATATCCATTGCATCCGTAAATGTCTATGTAAAAATAAATAAAAAGTATCCACAAATTGAAAACTCTATTGTCTTTAACTGCATATTTGGCAACTATCGGTTGCAAGTGCCAAAAATTAATCTTTGGCATAAACAACATATTTGAATAATAAAAATATTTTTCTGTAATTTATATTAATTTAAAGTTCGCAACCTTTAATAAAACGTCGTAAGTAATCACAAAAAAGGGGTATGTTAGAAAAACATAACATAAAAATGTTGTATGTTGGTTTATATTGGAGGAGATGATATATTAAAACGTGCCATGTGTTATCTAGTAGATGTAAGATATTGTTCTTTTAACAGACAGATAATAAACGTATAAATCGTATGTATGTTGTTTAGCCAAGAGGACATGATATTGACGTGTAAACTGAATCATGTTGTATTAGACTTAACACACGGGATATTTTTACAGTTCATATGTAAGAAGAATATATGCTTCGTACCTTTTTTTCTTGAAGAGTTCTTCTGTATCTTTCCGCTTCTCCGTGACGAACCATGAAACGATCAGCACTGTCCAATTGATAATTAATATAAATTTATTACAGTTGTCTCAAATGGTTTTCACAGGATCTGCAGTTCGTTTACATTTCTATTCTTACAGCTCGCACCCTAGCTGTCTGTCCACCCCTGTCTAGACGTCTTTCCGCTCTGGTCGTCAATCCTCAACTCTCTGCATCTCTCCAAAACTAACTACATCACGTGTTCTCTTACGTCACTTAATTACGTTTCTCAGACCAACCTAATCCACAACTAGTTATTTGTTTATTCAAAACCCCAAAATAATGTTTACATATATTTTCTTTTTTCACATTCCTTTTGCGATTTACACGTCAATCATTTCTTTCGCAAATAAATTGTTTATTCTTCTAATCATAATGACCGTCGCTCAAATCAATTAACAGGAATACAATAACAATAATAATAATGTTTTGACCATCGACCCCGCTTGCCACAGTTAATAGATACTACGCTATGCTCACAGCCTAAAGGGTCATAACATTACAAAAAGACCTTAAAGCAGATATTCATTTTTTTACCGTCCGATTTCAAATAACTGGCAAAAATTAATTTTGCTTTTTTTTTTCTTGTTTCACAAAACTTGATCTTTTTTATATATATATAAATATTGACAATATCACGAACCTTTATTTGATAGTTCATCCCTTAACATCAGGTATTGCTATAAAAATCAAGTAGAAATACCTAATATCTATCACTCTACCTATCTATCTATATTTATTTATTAATATATATATATATTATTAAATATAAATTATCGAAAAAAAGCTAAATCTATAGTAACGTATTATTTTAGAACTTTATATACAAAATACCGCATAAATAACTGATTAAAGAATTATGTAATATTGTAGATCTTACTTTTGCAGGCGGTAAATACTTAGACTTTTCAAGATCCAAAACCTTTTGGTGTAAAACGAAAAATGGTTAGAATAGTGTTTCCAAAAAAGTAGTTTGAAATACTTTTAAGTCATCTTATTGAAGAAAGCTACTTTCAAATAGGAAATAAAATAGTTGTTCAAAATATAGGTATTTCTATAGGTTTAGAACTTTCTGTGAAAATTTGTATTTACAAAGATTAGAATATATATATATATATATATATATATATATATATATATATATATAATATAAAGCTGAACGTGTATGTGTGTGTGTGCGTGTGTGTGTGTCTGGTCACAAATAGGTTCCTATATGGTTGACTATTTAAAAAAAAACTGATTACATATAATAATAGATGTATCGAGGATCAGGAATGGGAATGTTTGATCTGGCAGAACGGTGGTTCATAAAAATTGTTGGGTCTGCGTTCGCGCCTGAGCCCCAAAGTATGGAAATAAAAAATGAAAAAATAACAAACAAACGTTTACAAGTGTTTTTGATATGGATGTACATAAGAATACTTTGATAAGTATGTTTTAACTTAAATAGGGATGGTATAATAAAATTGTGGGATCTGCGTTCGCGCCTCTACTCTATGGAAATATGGCACAAACTTTAACAAAGACTTTTCATATCTATTTGCCTAAGTATACTTTGATTATTATGTTTCAGTTTGAAGAAATATGGTATAATAAAATTATTGGGTGTTCGTTCGCACCTGACCTTCATAGAATGTAAATATGTCACAAAGTTTAACAAGGTTTTTTAAAAGGGATGAGGGTCCACAATAACACTTAAACTTTAATCTTAATTCACGTTAGCTTTTATTTATTTTTTTGAGTTGAATCATATTATGTCGAAGAAATTCACCTCATAAATTCACGTTCTTATTAAAGTGAAAGCAAAAAAAAAAGTCGACACAAATTTGGCATAACTCTGTTTTTTTCCTTCTCCACTTGCACGCGGCACTCTTTCAAAAATAGATAAATAGATAAATAATACAAAATGAGAACGTTACTTGGTATCGTGTCAAAAGAAGGAAGAATCCTGCTCACGTGACTACGTGTCTTTTTAAAAACATTTACATAACCTTTTTATTTTTATTTATATATCTGTTTAAGCCTTTTTTGTCAGTGTACTAAAAGGAATTCAGTTGATTACAACCCTTTCTGCGCGTTCTTTACATTACAATAGTACAACCGTGAATCCAACTGCGCAATACTACACCGTTCAATACTGTAAAACGGAAACGAAGATGTTCTGCTTGAAAAGGGCGCTATTTCCTTCTTATTCATATTTATATCGATTCTTTGCTTTTTTAAACTAAAGTAATTACGTGTTTACTGTTTTGATATCCCATTTTGCTGTTTCGGATTATTTTACTAAAGTAAGTAAAGCTTCATTATTTTTCAAAACTGTTTTTGTTTGTTTGTTTTTCGATATTTCGTGTTTAGAAGAAAAACTAACAAACGACTACCCGAAAAAATAAATATACAATAAATAAATGTTACCATAGTCAATAAAAAACCAGTTCACGTCTTTTTTGTTTTGAAATAGTTTTTAATGCTCTTTACTTAAAATAATTTCAGCGAATCGAAATTAAAAGGA
>NC_136503.1:40601354-40681354 GCF_053919585.1 Euprymna scolopes
TATCGTCTACGTATGTTCCCATTCCACTACAGATTTGTTATTATCTCTGTATTCAGCCATTGCTTTGAATATGTACGCGTTCGATTTGCCAACATGTTGAGAATTAAATGTGGTGTAATCAGCAAATATACCCATCTCGGGCACAATTTCATCAGGGAGGTCGTTCATGAAGAGAAGAAGGAATAATAAAAGTCTAATGATCGGCCCTTGGGACAGGCCTGCATTAATATAATGTTGTTTATACGTGCAGTTATCGAAGACGGTCTGGATCTTTATTTGGATTTGGAAGGCTCTGATTAAATTCAATATTCGTCCAATAATACCGCACGAAGTAAACTTCATGAGAATACGTTTATGTTAAATCTTGTCAAATGTTTTGGATATATCGAACGCTTACACTCTAGCTTTATATGTCTAAAGAGCGAGAGGAGACTGACGGGACTATAATGCAGCACCATTACGTTGGATAATTTATTATTCAGTTTTTTGCTATATGCAAAATTGAAGGATTTAATTCGTCGTTTGCTGTTAGATATAATGTTCCTTGAAAGAGAGTGATTTGTGTTTAGATCCTATGTCAGGGAGTTATCGATGGTTCTTAAGTAGCTTTGTTCTTTAGGATCAGAGATGATGAATTGAGATATTGCTCGACGTGTTGGGGAAAAATATACTGAGAGAGTTGTAGTGATTTATTAGTACTCTTGGGTATAACCTTTTCGTCAATGCATTTCAATAATAATAATAAAAAGAATTTCTCCTGTTTGTGTTTTTAATAAATTGTAAAAACGAAAAAACAAAAGTTTACACGTTAGGTTTCTTATTTGATATCATCGCTATTACTGTAGACATTTTCATTTTTTTATATTTATTCATTCTATTTAATTTAATCTATTTTATTTTCTCTCCTTATCTAGATGTTGATTTATTATTTGTTTTTCTTTTTACATAGACATCACCACTTATCAAGGCTAAGAGGCCACTCGAGGATAAGGGTTAACGTGTGTACAGTAGAAATTGGACAATATAGTAATCGTTAATAATGGAAATTCGGTAAATTTGTTAACTTATATGGAACGGTTCATCAAAAACTTTATAATGTTTATAATGTTAATGTTTTTTTTTGTTTAAATTTAGCGAATGAGATACGAGTTATTATTTAAATTCTGAACGAAAGTGGATAACGCTTTGAATCGAGACAGCGTTTAATGTGAAATTTATTTGGATTTCTATTGTGTGTATCCATAAATCTGCCGATATTAATTTTTATAATACGTAAATATTAAATATAGTTTATTTATTTGGTTACTTAAATTTCTTATTTATTATATGCTATTTATTTGTTCATTAATGTCCTTTTATTATTACTAAAGCATTGTTATTAGGTCATAACATTATGTTATTCAATGTTAGGCAGCACTTTCGTTGCTATGCGGTTTATTTAGTCATTTTTTTGCCTTTTTCTTCTCATTATGATTTTTATTGTTATTATTATATTGATCCTGATTATTATTATTATTATTATTATTATTATTATTATTATTATTAAATTAATCTTTTATTGCTTTGTTTATAAATAACCTTTATTATTATTACTATTATTATTACTATTATTACGATTATTATTATTACTACTATTATTATTGTTATTAGTAGTAGTAGTATATTGATCCTTTATTTAAATAACCTTTATTACTATTATTACTACTATTATTATTATTATTATTATTATTATTACTACTATTATTGTTATTGTTATTAGTAGTAGTAGTATATTGATCCTTTATTTAAATAACCTTTATTACTATTATTATTATTATTATTATTATTATTATTATTATTATTATTATTATTATCATTGGCTCACATGGAGCTTTCACACAAGTCAACAAACGATCTGATTGGAAACCTGTGGTATTCCCTGGAAGCTGAGTGACAACAAGTCTCCCCAGACGTCCAGCTCTCTCCACTTCCTTCGATAGCATTTGCAAATGAATTTGCATCATCGCAACAGCCTCTTACCATTGATTTCTCGATGGTAGTGGCCATTGGTTTGTACTGGAATTTGAGTGGCACTCAGCCTCCTCAAGATCCCAGTTCACTTTGCGCTTGTCCAGCCGAGATCTGGCTAGCGCTCGCTCCTCGTTCTTTCAGTCCTTCTTGACCCTTCTCGGCCATTTGGTATCACTTTTTTATTGGGGAAAACGGTGATGAAACAATGGGGGAATGCTGATGAGAGGGTGTAGAACTTGTTCATATGCAGCTTCGGTGTTCTTCATTCCCTGTAACGCTTATTCGTTATATTGTCTTCTTGTATTATTCTCCGCATTCAAGGGTTTTCCTTAATATTTCAGTCGTTTTCATTATCGTTAGTCGTTGTACTTTTGCAGTTATTCCTCTGATTCAAATTTCTGCCATTATTTTTTCAAAGTTTTTCGGAATTGTTCCTAGTGCTCCTACTAATATCGGTACTATTTTGATTTTCTTCATCATCCAAATCCTTTTTAACTCTCTGGTTAGTTCTGTGTATTTGCTTCGTTTCTCCTTTGCTTTCATACTCACCCTGTGATCAGCTTGTAAGAGTATCTTGTGTAGGAGACGGTGAGACTCGTCGTGGGCGACGAAGCGTTTCACTGAAGAACCACGGCAACACACAGCAAACCAACAAACAATGACAGCCACGGCGCGAAGGCAACTAACAAAGCTCAGCTGACTGCACAAATAGAAACGGAACCCAACGGTCACTGTACTGATCGCCACGAACGTCAGAACCCGACTGCCTTGCACCTCCAATGGACCGATTTTTATTACTCAAGATGGCCTAGCTAATTTGCATCCCCGCGAGATCTCGCGCGATCCTGCGAGATTCCGTCTCTAATAAAAGCAGGCAGGCGCCATCTTGAAACTCTTTCTTCCGCTGCCCCGACCACAGGATCAGCCACCACCCCACACGCCAGGCACACACGGACCCTCTTGCGCCGAGGGCTACGGTTAGTCTCACACTCCCCCCTGGTCTCCAGATCACATACGTGACACGGCGGACGTGGCCGTTTGATTCGAGCACTCCTGCGGAGGGGTATTGCCGGGACTTCCTCATCGGAGCTCTCAGAAGTGACATTGGAAGCATCAGCATCAGCATTAGAGCTCGCAGTTGAGTCATCAGGTCCATGGGGCACAGGTTGGATCCATCGCTCATCGTCGGATGACTCGCTCCTTCCACTGCTCGCAGTTGAGTCACCAGGTTCGTGGGGCACGGGTTGGATCCATCGCTCATCGTCGGATGACTCGCTACTTCCACTGCTTGCCGATTGGTCAGCACTTAGAGCGGGCCAGACATCCCTTACGTGGCGCGGAGTATCATCGACTAGTATGGCCTGTTCACTGATGACGCCGGTGACCCGCCCCCTCCAAAAGCTGCTGGTGCACCGGCCGCCGGGTGGCTTCACCCAGACGGTGTCTCCCACTTGGTACGTCCCCTGGGGTTCTCGTTGGTCGGGTAGACACACTTCAACGTCCTTGACGCACACGTGGTAGTGATGAATCGCATCAGCGGGCGCACTGCCGCCAGTCACGGTGTCCTTAGGCGTTGTGTTGTATCTGTAAACCGCCTCCGCGATCGTACACTTCTTCCTGGCCGCGATCCTCTTAACGGTTCGGTGGCATCGCTCCGCTATGCCGTTGCCGCTCGGCACATACGCGCATCGGTGTCGAAGGCGGATCCCCCAGTTGTCCATAAAATGCCTAAATTCCCTGCTGCAGAACGCCGTGTCGTTATCCGTGAGGATCTCCTCAGGCGGCCCCCTTTCGTAGAATATGGATTCCAATTCGTGGATGACACTGGTGGAATCCTGCCTTGCCAATTGGCGCCAAATCGCGAACCTCGTTGGCCCGCAGTCTATCAGCGTGAGGAAGTGTTGGCTGCCGTAGTGGGTTATATCCATACCCAACCGACTCCAAGTCGCGTCCACTCCCAGCTGTCCTTTCCGCCATCTGGCTGGGGCGGGGTCGATGGACTGGCACGTTTGGCACTCCCTGACCACTGCTCTTACTGCGCTTTTTGGTATTGATGGTCTAGCCAACTTCACAAAGTAGTAGGTCCGTTGCACTCCGGGGTGCCCACTGTCGTGATGTATCTTCCTGATTTTGTCCTCCTCGACGGAGGCAGCACATAGAGGCAATGGCTTAGCTTCTTTCTTCATAGCCTCATACCATCTCCGTGGTACCCGAGTGAGCTTGTCGGCGAGGTTGTAGTCCGAGGTGACGAGCACTACGTCTACGGACAGGTTGTACTCCGTCACCAGTTTTTTCACAGTCTCGAGCCTCCGTCTTATCAGCATTTCGCTAGCTGCCTTGGTGCGTGCCCTGGCCTTGCTCGTGAGTGTGTCCGACACCCAGTGGTGCACGCAAAGTGAGTCAGTGTGCACACGCAGTTTCTTCACTTCCCATTGAAGTGCCAGGTTAATGTCCTTTATTACAGCGTCGAGTTCTGCCAGGTTGATATGGGCAGCATCATTCGCCGGTCGCAGCCAGCAGGCATCCTCAACTACGGCCCCATTTTTCTCCAAAACTACACCGATCGCTAGAGAACTTGCGTCCACCCACACGCTCAGTTCATCTCCCTGCACGCACCAGTCCCCTGTGGCGGGGTCATTCTTTTTCACACTAGCGACGGTCTCCTTTAACATTCGAACCAATAGTTCGTCGGTTATCTCATCGTCCCAGCCTTTGCTGACCGCATTTGCCCTCCTTTTTATGACGCCTGTCGCTGCACGTACCCATCCGCATACTGGAATGTGCCCCACAAGTTTCCCGCACAGGGAGAACACGGCACGTCTTGTGTAAACGTCGGGTACGTCGGGAACTGCGGTTCCACGCCTCCACTTCAGGATCCCTCGCTCCTCTTGAACGCTCAAGCCCAATACGCGGGCACCATCCTCAAGCCGCTCAGAGTCCTTGCAGTTTAGACCAAACTCGGCAAGTTTGGATCTTACGCGTGAAGAGGACACGATATCTTCGTTCACGTATATATCGTCAATATACGCCGATGTTCCCTTTCTGATCCATTCTTCTTGTGACAACACGGCATTGACGATAGCCTTCATTATCTGGGGTGCTACGTTTAGCCCAAATCCGAGTCGCGTAAGACAGTATCTCTTCCCGGAAAACATCACTGTCTGGAAAGGCCACATCGCCTCGCCGATCCGGACCTGCAAGTATGCTTTTCTCAAGTCCAGTAGGGACACATTGGACCCCTGGCGGCGCCACTCTCGCAGCTTGCTGGCACAGACGTCGGCGTCCGCTGTGAACGCATCAACGTGCGCATTCAACTCACGGTAGTCCATTACCGGCCTCACCTTTGACCTGTTAGGTTGGGCAACTGCCATCAGCGGTATCAGGCCCTTGGGGGGTCCAAGTTTGTCCTAGGAGTATGGAATCAGCCAACCGTTCTTAATCCATTCACGGAGCTCGCTTTCGTATGCAGGCCTTATCTGGTCGGGCATACGGTACTCTGCCACTTTGTTTTGTAGTTTGGCCGGTTCCTTGTCTTCTGACCACCTCCAAGTGGCGGTCCACGCCTTCTGTTGGTCGTCGAATTCCGCACTGAAGTCCGGCTGGTCGACTCTTAGTGCTGCGCACACCGGGGGCCTATCCTGAAACTCTACAACGCCAGCGCGCGTTATGCGCACGCCGCCCAGGGCTTTGATGGCATCTTAGCCTAGCAACAGGTCGAAACTCAGCGGCTTTTTGCGTGTCACCAGCGCTTCGACGTTGGCCGAGTTCCCAGTTCTTGTGCGAATGTGTACCACACCCACGCCGCAACACATTCGTATTTTTCCAGTGATGGTAGTTATCCTGACGTTCTTCTTTTTCCACGCCCGACAGAAGTCCGCACACACTGTGGTGCGGGAGCAACCGGAATCAAGGAGGGCTGAACATAACGTGTCATTAACTCGGACCTGAATGACAGGGAGCGCCTTGTTTATTTTCTGTTCGGGGAAGAGGTCGGCACTGGCACCTTGTCCCCGTCCCCGTTTCCCGCACAGTCTCGGGCCATGTGCCCAGTCTTGTTACAGCGGTAGCAGCGAACAGCCGTCGACCGCCTTCTACAATTTCTTGCCATGTGGCCCCGCCCATTGCATCTATAGCAGATGACATCACCTTGCGGGCTGAGTCCCTGAGACGGTCCTTCGCCACTTGGTGGGGCCTGTGCGACGGCGACTACCGGTTCCTGCACCGTCGAGTTATCCTTCATTATTGTCCTGGCTCTGTCCACTAGGTCACTCAGCGGTAGTGAGGACATGGTAGAGGTTGCTCGCAGGAGCTGCTTTGCTCCAGCGGGGAGTCCTGACAGGAATTTGTAGGCTAGGGCCCTCTCGGGAAGACCGCCGAACAACACCGTCAGCTTCTTAAGTTCGGCGAGATACACGTCCACAGTTTCGCCCAAGCGTATAGACCTCCTCTCAAACTGCTCCCATGCAGTGGCGGGGTCAGTGGCGAACGCCCTGTACAACGCCGCCTTGATACTCGAGTAGTCACACTTCTCCTCAGCGCTGAGTTGCTGATATACAGCGAAGGCCCCGCCGGTCAGCCGCAGAGGAATCACGCGCTCGACATTTTTCACGCCGGACAACTGACAATGTAACTCGACCTTCTCAACCCAACTGAGTACCGGGTCGGATCCGTCGAATTCCGGTATCAACTTTAGATCGAACCTATCCGCCATTGAAGAAAAGAAAACCAAGTTCGGAGTGGGGAGGCCGAAATAGCTTGTAAGAGTATCTTGTGTAGGAGACGGTGAGACTCGTCGTGGGCGACGAAGCGTTTCACTGAAGAACCACGGCAACACACAGCAAACCAACAAACAATGACAGCCACGGCGCGAAGGCAACTAACAAAGCTCAGCTGACTGCACGAATAGAAACGGAACCCAACGGTCACTGTACTGATCGCCACGAACGTCAGAACCCGACTGCCTCGCACCTCCAATGGACCGATTTTTATTACTCAAGATGGCCTAGCTAATTTGCATCCCCGCGAGATCTCGCGCGATCCTGCGAGATTCCGTCTCTAATAAAAGCAGGCAGGCGCCATCTTGAAACTCTTTCTTCCGCTGCCCCGACCACAGGATCAGCCACCACCCCACACGCCAGGCACACACGGACCCTCTTGCGCCGAGGGCTACGGTTAGTCTCACACAGCTGGGACAGCTAAGTCTACGATTTGCCAGGATTTTTCTTTCTTGTTGATTATTACGATATCTGGTCTTCTTGCTTGGATGGATTTGTCCGTCTGTATGTCCATGTCCCATAGGATTTTGTGGTTCTCGTTTTCGAGTGCTGTTGCGGGTTTATGCTTGTACCATTTGTCTGTACGCTCAAAATGCAGTCGTTTGCATAATTCTCAGTGTACCGCCCTCCCCACTTGGTCATGCCTGTTTTTGTATTACTTTTGGGCAAGTTTGCTGCATTCACTTACTATATGGTTTATCGTTTCGTCTCTTTATCCACATAGTCTGCATTTGCTGTTTTCTTGTGTTTTATCTTGCTTTGATATGGTTGGTTCTTATCGAGTTATCTTGTGCTGCAGTTATTAGAGATTCAGTTTCTCGGTTTATATGTCCTTTTCGCATCCATGTCCAGGTGTTTTCGTTATTCTCATCGTTTTCATTCTTATGAATCTTCCGTGGAGTTGTTTCTCTTCCCATTTCTCTTTTCTCGTTTTGTCGTTTGTCTCTCTGTTTTCTGTTTTGCTGTTTTTTTCAGTGTCTCTCGCTGCCATAATTATCCTTTCAGTATTTTGCATTATGTATTTCTCTAGTACTTTTTTCGTGTCCTTCACACAGTCTTCTATACAGATCAGTCCTATCCCACCGTCTTTCCTTTTCACGTAGAGTCTGTCAATATCCTCCTTTGGGTGTAATGCATTATGCATGGTCATGAGTTTCCTGGTTTTCTGGTCGAGTTGGTTCAGTTCTACTTTTGCCCACCCAATAACGGTCCAGAGTATCTTACTAGTGATACTGCCCATGTTAGGTTTCTGCTATATAGTTTCGTTTCCAGGAGTTTTCTTGTTCTCCTGAAGTATTCCTTTCCAATTTTCTCTTTCATTTCTGTTGCTCTGATGGTGTCCGCTTCCAAAATCCCCAAGTATTTATAGTCGTCTTGTTCCTCTAGTGTCCTCATTTCTGTTTGGTTGGGTAGTTCCATGTCTTCTGTCGTTTCCAGTTTTCCCTATCTTATAACTAGTTTTGCGCACTTTTCCATTCCAAATTCCATGTGGATATCTTGGCTGAAGATGCTGGTAGTGTTAATTAGTGTCTCTAGCTCCTTTTCGGTCCTTGCAAAAAGTTTCAGATCGTCCATGTACATCAGGTGGTTCATTTTTTCCTCTGTATTGGAGAACTTGTATCCGGCTTGGCACTTTCTCAGAGTACTGTTCAAGGCCATCATGGCTATGATGAACAGTAATGGTGATAGTGAGTCTCCCTGGAAGATGCCTCTTTGTATGTTAATTTCTGTAATGTGTTGTCCATCAGCTGTCAATTCCAGTCTCCATGTTTTAATTGCATTTTCTACTACGTTGGTGATCCCGCTTGGTATTTTATACATTTTTTGGTATTCTATTGCCCATGCTTAGGGGATTCTGTCGTATGTTTTTTTGTAGTCGATCCATGCATTGGCAAAATTCTTTCTCCTCCTTTTTACCTCCTTTAAGATCTTTTGATCTATATTTAACTGGTCATGTGTTCCTCTTTTTCCTTTTTTGGTATCCTTTCTGCTCCTCGGGGATGAGTCCACGGTTATTCAGGGAGTGGTAGATTTGTTCCCTCAGTTGTGCTGTCAGTATCTTCTACATAGTTGGTAATCACGCGATTGGCCTATAGTTGCTAGGGACGGTTCTTTTTCTCCGGGTCCTGTAGCAGTGTGGTTCTACCTTTTGTCATTCAGTCTGGTACGCTTGCTTCCTGTATACATCTTCCCAGGTTTTGGGCTAGCCTTTCGTGTAAGGTTGTGAATTTTGTTTAACCAGTATGCATGTATCCCGTCGTGCGCTAGTGCTCTCCAGTTTGCCATTTTTCCTATGGTTTTCTTTAGGGTTTCCTTACTGATTTCATTCACTGTTCCTTCTTCGATTTGTTGTAACTCTTCTCTCATGTCTTTCAGACACTCGGCATTTCTATTGTTATCTCGTCGCTCTTCCCATATTTTACTCCAGTAGAGTTTTGTTTCTGTCGGATTTGGGTGTTATGTTTTTGTTTTTCCTCCGTTCACATTTTAGTAGAATTGGCTTTCATTAGTTTCAAATAATCTGTTTTGTTTGCATTGTTCAGATTTATATCTATATCGTCTCAATCTCGCTTCTATTGCTTTTATTTTTGGTCCAGTTTTTTATGTTTCTTGTTTAGCCTCTTCCTGTCAGTTACATTTCCAATATTCCGTTTTCTCCACATTGCTTTCTTCCTGTTGATCATTTTCGTTTCTTTTTTATGTTTGTGTATTTGGGTTTCTAGTCTTATTTCCCATCCATGTTTTGTCGGTCCGCTTGTCCCCGGTTGTTTTTCTGATTTGAGTTTCATACTTATCATTTTGGCGCCTGCGTAAATCAGGTTGTTTAAGTCTGTGATTGTATTTGTTGGGATATGTGGAAGGAGTTTGTTAATCTTCTCTGTTTCTGTTTTTATTTCTTCTGCTCTTGGTTCCTTAACGATGGGTGCTTTGTTTTTTCCTCGTTCATCGGCTGTATTATTTTATTTATTTCATTTGCTTCATTCTCTGTTAGTTCCGTTTCATTGTTCTCGGTTTCCACGTTTGTAGACTTCGTTCTTTGTTGGTCCTCGGCCTTTGGTGTTTTACTTGTGGGGTTTCTCTACGTGCAGTTCCGTTAGGGGATGCTTCTTGTTCAGTTTCATCGTTTATTTTTCGCTGAATTTCTGTTAGCTCTAGTTTAGATAGCCAACCTTTCTTGAGTATCAGTCTTGCTTGGTCCGCAATTCTTTGTTCTGTCGCTTGGTGGTCACTGGAGAGGTCCCATGGTTCTTTCATACGTTTCCGATAACCTCCATATCTATATTTAGGATGGCTTCTATAATAGCATTCCATTACGAGTCTATTCTCTTTTGTTGTCCATTTCTTTCTTCGATTTTTTTTCCTTTTGATGTTTATCATAGCTGAGCTGTGTTTGTTCGGTATCATTGTGTTTCCTGAAATTAGAGGTTATACTTACCTGTTCAGCGTTCATGTTATTTGAGTTTCTGAAACTAAAAAAGTTGGCCAACATTCGCAGGATGACGACCGGGTCCCCCATGCTGGCTACATTAGGAATACCTGCCGATCATGACACCAAGATCTTTCTTCTGGGTCCCATAGTTTTGTATTATTTGTAATTGACATTTTTCATGTTTTGGTGTTTGTGGCAACACCTAGACCAGAATTGTTTTATCTGTCGTTCTGATGCAGGGATAGTGTAAAGCTCCCATGTTTCCAAGAGGCATCGTGCACTATCACACATACATATGGGACATTAAAAAAAGTATTCTACTTAGTAAAAGTCGAAAATAATGCTCTGAAAGAGGGCGTTTGAAGATAGGTCTACCTTACACCATACTGCTTACCGCTGGAAATGTTGTATGGGAAAAGAGGAGGAAGTCAATTTTCCTCGCCGCTTTGGAAATTTCTACATAAATATCGGTAAAAAGTCTGGTTTTTGTTATAAATTCGAACTAAGATTTAACTAGATAATTCGCCTGTCGCCCGTCTGGATATTTTTTCATTCATTTTTAGAGGATTTTCATTAAATTTGAATTGACAAACAGAATTATACGTTTATATCGAAACAAAGACTTTCTGAAATAAATTCGAAATAACATTTAACTTTTTTTGTTGTTTTTCTAAAAAAGACATAAACTCACATATCGTTGTTTTCTTTTAAAGAGTTTCTGTCACGAGTGTACTAATCCCTTCCCTCTATGGGCTCCTGTCTTGAGTTAAATGCCAGGTCGTTGGTCAGTAGAGGGTAAGTGTTAGGAGGGGTGGGGTGGAAACAGTTCTTTCTAGTACAAACATAATAATGGCAAGCAATCTTTGAAAGATTAATGCAAGCAGCATTAAAGGTAGTCATTAATTTTGTCTTCTCTGCGCCACCCTCTCGAACCAAAGGTTCTCAAGACCTTTGCCACCCTTACTCAAGGCACGCCTCCATGCTGGTCTATCTTCGGCTAGCTCCTCCCACAACTTCACATCGATGCCAAAATCGATCAGATCCCGTTTGGCCATGTCTTTAAAGCGCAGCACCGGGCGACTGCGTCTTCTTGATCCATTTGCCAGTTCGCTATAGAGGATATCCTTAGGGAGACGGCCATCGGGCATTCTGCGCAGGTGTCCAAGCCAGCGCGATCGTCGTATCTTGGGTGTCTGGAACAAGGAGCGACTGCCGGCACGTCTTAGCCCCTCTTCGTTGGTGATTCTATTCCACCAATTGATTCCCATGATATGTCGCAAGCATCGGAGATGGTAGACATTCAGTCTTTTCTTGTGACGAGCATACGTAGTCCAATTCTCTGCTCCATACAGTAGGGTACTCAGAACACAGCATTCGTAGATGCGGCATTTTGTGCGAGAAGTGAGGTATTTATTGAACCATGCTCTTTCACGTAGTCGGTTGAAAGTAGATGCTGCTCTACCTATGCATGTTTGTAGCTCCTGTCCAATGGATACTCCCTTGTTGATGTTGGATCCAAGATACGCAAAGTTCTCAACAGTCTCTAGTTCGTGGCCATCGATGGTGATTGATTATGTGTCACCCTGGTGCATCACAACTGTCTTCTTCACACTGATTACCAATGTGGACTTCGCACAAGCCGCGCTCACTTTGTCAAGCAGGCGCTGGAGTCCATTTGCGGAATGCGAGACCAATGCAGCATTGTCTGCAAGCAGCAGCTCAAGTATTAGGACTTTTCAAATCTTGGTTTTGGCGCGTAGGCGAGCCAAGTTAAAAAGTTCTCCATCAGAGCGAGTATGAAGGAACACACTGTCTTCCTCCTCGTGATTTCCAACAGCATGGTGCAGATGAACTGAGAAGAAGATGCCAAAGAGTGTGGGAGCCAACACACAACCTTGCTTGACTCCACTGCACACGGGGAAGTTGTCAGACATGTCACCCTCGAAGAAGACTGCGGCTGTCGCGTTATCATGGAGCGATCTTATCAAACTAAGAAGAGTTGGTGGACAGCCCAACTTTTGTAGGATGGCAAGCAGACCATCTCTACTGACCATATCAAAAGGTTTCGTGAGGTCCACAAATGCGATATGGAGAGGTCTACGTTGTTCTCTGAATTTTTCCTGGATTTGACGTACTGAAAATATCATGTCCGTGGTTGAGCACCCGCTGGGGAAGCCGCATTGCGATTCTGGATAAACGCGGTTTGCAATCTTCTGGAGCCTTGGAAGGAGCACTATGGCAAAGACTTTGCCAGTTACACTGAGTAAAGATATGCCATGGTAGTTATTGCAATCTCCTTTGTCTCCTTTCTTGAATAAAGTGACAATTTTAGCATCTTTCATAGCGATTGGAAATTTTCCGTTGTGCCAACTGTTGCAGAGGAGGTCGTACAAGTGCTGGAGCAGGAACATCGCATTTGAGAAGGTCTGCTGGAATCTCGTCGGTACCTGGCGCCTTTCCTACATTCGTGTGTTGGAGAGCTACTTCGAGTTCTGACAGTTTGAATGTTGTCCAGTTCGACTAGGGTGTCAAAGTTCGGAGTGGAATTTAAAGCTGTGATTGTGATGTTGCGCGGTTCGCCATATAGTACAAAGTAGTGCTCCATCCAGCGTTCAAGCTGCTTCATAGGATCAGTGATGAGCTCCCCTGTAGTAGATTTTAAAGGGCAAACTTTCTTTGCGCTCGGTCCAGTTGCCTTGCGGAGTCCACGGTACATCACACATAGCTTACCGCAGTACGCAGCAATCTGGATTTCATCGCACAGGTTGTTCCAGTAGTTGTTTGCACAGTGTCAGGTAGCTTTCTGGAATTGACTGCGAGCCTCTTTCAGCTTGCACAGTGTGCTGCGTGTCGGCCTGCTCACATAGTTCTTGTGAGCATCGTTTTTAGACAGGAGATCGAGTTGTGTCAGCACGAGTGAGTGGTCGGTATCACCATCGGCGGAGTGGTAGGTCCTTGATCGTTTGACAGAATCGATGTCTCTTTTTCTGCACAATGCAAGATCCAATTGGTGCCAATGTTTGGAACGAGGGTGTCTCCAAGAGACACGATAACAAGAGACAAGAGACACGATGACACATTTTCTGTTTGAACCAGGTGTTTGCAATACAGAGTCCCTGTTGACTACAGAGCTCCAGAGTTCTTTGTACCATTTTCATTTATTTTTACCAGTACCGAAGTGACCAATGATGTCAGGCCAGGCAGTATGGTTTGCACCGACACCTGGCGTTGAAGTCTCCGAGTACTAGGATGTTGTCGCTGGCTGGGATCCTGCTCAGTATTTCGTTGAGACAGTCGTAGAATTCATCCTTCACATGATCTTCGCTAGGCAGTGTTGGCGCATAGACGCTAATGGGGTGTACTGATGTATCGGTGCAGTTGATCTTCAGTGTAACAATTCTCTCTGAAATGCTGACCGGATTGTCGAGTACATGTTCTCTGATTAATTTGTTTGTCACTGCAAAACCTACTCCATGGATGCGATGTTCCTCTTCTGCTTTGCCAGTCCAGAAGAAAGTGTAGTTTTTTTCCCGAGATGGAGCCAGTTCCAGCCAATCTGGTCTCCTGTAGAGTGACAATCTCGACAGACAGCTTGGCAAGTTCATGGTCAAGTAATGCGGTCTTACGAGGCAAACCATGTGCACGATGGTTGAGATCCGGGTCATGCGTGAAACCCGGGCACAGTGTACGAATGTTCCAACTTCCGAGTAGGAGAGTAGTCTTTGAATTGTGATTTGTAATAAGTGAATGATTTACGTGCGTTATTGCCTAACCACCCCATCGTAGCGGCGGACGTGACGGGGTAGCACCTTACTGACCAGAGGTTGCCTGATTTGAGGCGGGCGGTAGCCACTCAATGGGGCTAAATAGCCCCTCCCATCGTTTCGGAGGACCCGAAGCGCCTGGTCGCGACGTCAATTGACCAGACCTTTAACTCGTAACTATCTTCCACCGTTGCGAGAGCCTGGGCGAAGAAACCCGTGCGTTGCTCAAGTGGCGCGAGTGGAAATTGAACAGAGCCGGTAGAACCCAAGGAAATACAAGTTCGATACGTTGGTACCGACTCTGACTGCAGGAGATGGCCGATGGCTCATAAGAAGCTCATCCGACCTTTGATAGGTCTTGTTTTTGGTCCTGCTGGGTGTCCCCACACTCTCCTAACCCAGGTTACCCCGGGCGGGGGAGCCGGTTTAGCTAGCACTGGGTTACATGGTACTAGTCGAAGTCTAAGATTCAACTGAGTACAAATATACGCGTGTGTATAAATGTATACACATACCCACATACTCACACAAAAAAGTATAAAAAAGAGCTCCTCTTTTTTCTGCCAAGTAACAAATTTCGATAGTCTAGATAATTCGCCTATCTCTCGTCTGGATATTTTTGCATTCATTTTTAGAGGATTTTCATTAAATTTGAATTGACAAACAGAATTATACGCTTATATCGAAACAAAGACTGCTTTCTGAAATAAATTCGAAGTAACATTTAACTTTTTTATTGTTTTAAAAAAGACATAAACTCACATTTCGTTGGTTTCTGTTGTGTCTGCACAAATAATTAACAAGAATATGGAAAGTAAAAGTATGACAATAATATATTAGGAAGAGAAGTTATATACATATTTACATGCCTTCAGATATATTTCAGTGTGAGATATTCCGGCAGGTTGCGTGTTGCATGTCTTACTGAAGGCAACATAGGCGTCTTGCCTATTTGGCGGTCGTTGCAGAACTCCCCCGGTATTGGTGATTGATACCTTTATATCTCTCACTCACCCACCTATGTTAATTACTGGGCGTCTCCCAAGATTTGAAATCGTGTAGATTTAAATATCTTTTTCTCTTGGGGTTCATTATAATTGGTTCTGTAAACTTTCTTTTCCTTCCCGATCTTCTCGGTTCAGGCATGGTTTGTGGTGATTCGTATAGTGTATTAATTGGATCTTCCTTTTCATCAGGTTTGTCATGTTCTTTGTCTTATATATGACGTTTTCTCAATTGATTTTGATGTATTTTGTGTATCCCTTTTGGACCTTTTATCATGTAGACCAAGTCGCCTATACGTTTATCTACCGTACCAAACTCCCAATATGAAATATTATTTTTCATACATTTAAAATATACACGTTTAAACCTTTTACGTGATATGTGCGTAGTTTGATGGACAATTGCTTGCTTTGGTATTTATTTATCAAATGGTGATTTTATTTTTCTAGCAAACATTAGTTAATTTCGACGGTGTATTTGGGTTCTTAGTTATCCTGTATATTTCCAGGAATTGTTGTAATACTTTATCCGTCGGGGTCCCTATTGATTTTCTAAGTGCACGCTTTATCGTGTCTACGAACCTTTCCGCTAATCTATTTGAACTAGAGTGGAACGGTGGTGTAGGTATATGTTTTACCTGAAAAGTGTCACAAAAGTCCTTGAAATCACTTGATGTAAATTGTGTTCCGTTATCTGTGACTATAATGTCTGGCACACCAAAACGTGCAAATATTTCATGCAGAAAACTTATTGTGTTATTTGTCGCCGGGTTCTTGAAACGGTTTACTTCAGGCCATCTGGAAAAACTATCTACTAGGATTAGGTAGTATTGTCCTTCGGTCGGTCCAGCAAAGTCTATATGAATGCGTGACCATGGATGGTCAGTTTTTTTCCAAAGTTTATGGACTATCGGTGGTGCCTTTGCGGCTAACGCACAACCTTTACACTTATTTACTGTTAGTGCAATATCCACATCCATGTTACGCCAGTAAACGTAACTCCGCATAAGTGCCTTCATCCTGCATGAAAATCACGTAAGATCTTTTTCGGGATAACAACTCTTTCACTATATAATAATACCTCATTGCATACGGAAAATATGCTTTGCGTTTTTTCATCATTTTCCCTTATTTTTTCTTTATGTCTGTGACATCGTCATTTTCAGCCTCCCTTTTTATATCGGTTAACGTGACTGGTAATTCTTTTATTATATTCGCCACCATGTTTTTTTTCCTCATAATTGGAACGTATAGCTGCAATTACTGACTCTTCAAAGATTTCCTCCATTTTCGGTATAAGCCTTGACAGGCCATCCGCATGACTTATTTTTTTCAAACCAAGATGTTTTATTTCAAAGTAATAATTTAGCAAGATCGTACCCCAACGGAGTAGGCGATTTGCCGTATATACTGGCAAGCCCTTTTTTGAGCCGAATATTGTCACTAGGGGCTTTGATTTGTTTCCAGTATAAAGTGTCTCCCGTATCTCCCGTACAGGTTAGGGTGGAATTTCGTTACCGCGATAATAATGCTTAACCCCTCTTTTTCTATTTGAGAGTAAGCCTTTTCTACCGGAAGTAGTGTCCGCGAGGCGTGAGTTATAGGTTTCTTCGATCCATCTGGCAGGATATGCTGTATCCATGCTCCTATACCATACGAGCTTGCGTCGCTCGCTACTCTTATTTCTAATTTTGGTTCGTAATAGGCTAAAAATAGATCAGACGTCAGCGTCTTTTTAATTTTCTCAAATGCGTCTTGACATTCTTTTGTCCATATCCATGGCGTTTCTTTCTTTAATAACTTGTTAAGCGGAGCTCTTAGGTCGTGCATCCCTTTGATAAATACTTGGTAGTAGTTTGCGAGACAATGTAAGCTATGTAAAGTCGTCACGTTATGTGGTGCCGGCATGTTTTTAATTGCTGTCGATCTTTCCGGGTCTGGGCGTCGACCATCTTTATTTATTATTTGCTCTAAATATTTGATTTCGTCTAAACAAAATTAACATTTGTTTTCTTTCACCTTGAATTCGTATTCGTTTATTCTTGTGAATACTTTTTTTAGATGCTCTTGGTGTTCACTTATAGACGCGCTCCTGATGATTATATCATCCAGGTATGCACAAGCACAATCTATTCCGTTCAGCATTGTATCCATTGCTTTTTCGAAAATCACCGGCGCGACTTTGATCCCGAAGGATAGACGGTTGTATTTTAACAACCCTTTATGCGTGTTAATGCATAATATCGTTGAGCATTCTTCTTCCATCGGAATTTGTAAATAGGCGTCGGACAAATCTATTTTGGAAAAATTTTTGCCACCATTTAGTCTGGCAAATATTTCCTCAGGGCTTGGTAAAGGGTAGTGGTGGTCTTTTAATTCATCGTTTAGGCCCGTAGAAAAGTCTGCACAGACTCGAATTTGTTCCGACTTTTTTTTTACGTACACCGTAGGGGCTGCCCAGACGCTAGTTTCGATTTTCGATAAGATGCCTGTTTTTTCGAGTCTATCTAACTCGCTATTGATTTTGTCTATACTGGCGAACGGTATATTCCGTTTTTCTTAAACACCGATGTTGCATCCTTTTTTAGCTCGAACCAAGCCTTAAATTTATTGCATCTTCCCAGTCCAGTAGTAAATATTTCTGGGAATTTCTTTTTTAGATCGTTTTTAATATTTTCTGATGTTGGGATGCAACTGGTTATTTTTCTACAAAAAGCGTTCAGTGGTTTATCCCAAAGATTGAATTTTTCAATCCAGTCAATTCCCAATAAGTTCTCACTTTCTTTAATTACGAAGATTTTCAATTTTTTCGCCGTGCCATTTAAATTAAAGACAGGATGACCTCTCCTTCGAATTTTATTTCGTCTCCTGTCACTGTTCGTGCACCTTTACCCAGGTCTTTCCAAGTGTTGACGTTTATTAACGACAAATCCGATCCAGAGTCAAGCTGAAATTTCACTTGTTTCTCGAAAATATTTACTGACACATATTTTCGTAAATTATTTTTCACTTTGTCGTTTGTTCTCATTTGGTGTACTCTATTTTTTGTTCTGTAGCAAACACTCTTATATCCAACTTTATCGCAATTGTAGCACCTGATATTTTTGTAAGGACAATCCTTTTCCAAATGTTTTTCATCACATCTTCTGCAATTATTACCTGATACTGTCTTTTTATAATTCCTTTGATTATTATCGTAATTTCGTTTTCTGTAGTTATTATATTGACTATTATCGTAATTTCGTTTTCTGTAGTTATTAAAATTTGAGTATTAATAATTTGAGTATTTTTTTGAATTTTGACTAGTCTCCAAATTTCTTTGTCCTGAGTTTCTGAAAGGTTTTTTAATCTTCCTAATGTACGCCACTCCTGCTTCTTCTATATCCCTGGAATCTTTTTTTAGTGATACTGCTCTTTGGCAATCTTCTGCTAATTTCTGCAATGTCAGCTCTAATTTTGAGAGAACGCGTCTTCGGATTTCTGAATTTTTTGTGGATACTAGACCCTGTGCAAAGATTAAGCATTTGAAATCGTCCATCGTGAGTTCCGATGATTTGAAGTTGTCGCAGTTTTTGTTTACTACTGACGCCTATGTCATGTATCCTGCTCATCAGTTTTCTTAATACATCATACATGACCATCTCTTGTGGAAAAGAGACATGTTCGGTCCGAATAACTCCTTAAGAAGCTTTACAGTCTCAGCGAAATCTAACTGATTCGTTCTCCTTGGCAATATGAAATCAACAAATTTGCAATGTTCATTGGTACCAAGCTTTCATAGTAATAAACTTACTTTCTTTCCATTTGGCCAGTTTTCGCAGTCTGTTTCGAAAATATCTTCATACCTCTTGAAGTATGTATCAAAAGTTTTATCCTTTTCCGTTAGGTATGTGAACACATCTATGCTGTTAACAATTGTTGTGTTGGAGAAGGTTGTGTTAATTTCTTGTTTGGAATTAGCTGTTAATCTTTCTAACAGTTCATTCTGTTCAAGTTGCATGTGCGCGAACCTTTCTTCCTGCCTTTCTAGGCATTTTATGAGTCGTTCATTTTCTCTTTCTGCGTGTAGCGCTTGCTGTTCTTTTTGTAGTATCTGCTGATTCTGCATGAACTGTGTCATTATTTAAGCAAATTCCTCCATCTTGTTTTTTTTCCAAAGATGAGCAAAATCAGTCTATTCTACTAATTCACTTTTTACAATAAATACGAACAACCCTTTTTAGGTTCGCTTTTTTTTGTGTGTCAACCGAATTCTATCGATATATTATTTTTTGCGTTGAACCTTTCTTTTTCCCTTTTTCTATTGAGGGATAAAAAATGTATTTTATTTTTTTTTCTCTTAATCCGTTTTTGATTACGTACAAGAATTCTTTTTTTAAAAAATCCTTTCTTGGTACAGCTGAAAAAAATATCACTTTTTCCTTCAAGACAATTTGCATAATTTAGTTCCCGGTGTACTAGTGAAAACACCTTTTTTTTTCTTTGACTTTCGTAGTTACTTTGAAATGGTTCTTGGTATTTTGCTTTCAAGTATCCAGTGTTCGAATATCTCGTTCGACAATTTTGTAGTTACATTCGTTTGTTTTTCTTTCTTTTTTTTTCGACAGTGATAACTTTCCGCGTAAATTATTTTTCGAATACTGTTGCTGTGTCTAACAGTGAATTCCCGAGTAGATCTTTTTCAAAATCCTTTATATTACTGTTGTGTTCAATAGTAGATTATTTTTCTTCAAGTACATTTTGTTATTTTTTTTCAATCTTTCGTATTTTTCGTACACCACTGTTGAGTTCAGTAGTGGATTTTTCCGCGTAAGTCTTTTTTCGAATTCTCGAGGCCACTGTTGTGTTTAATAGTGGATTTTATCCTGCGTAAGTCTTTTTTCGAATTCTCGACGCCATTGTTGTGTTTATAGTGGATTTTATCCCGCGTAAGTCTTTTTTTCTAATTCCCGTCGTCACTGTTGTGTCTGCACAAATAATTAACAAGAACACGGAAAGTAAAAGTATAACAATAATATATTAGGAAGAGAAGTTATATACATATTTACATGCCTTCAGATATATTTCAGTTGGAGATATTCCGGCAGGTTGCGTGTTGCATGTCTTACTGGAAGCAACACAGGCGTCTTGCTTATGTGGCGGTCGTTGCAGAACTCCCCCGGTATTGGTGATTGATACATTTATATATCTCACTCACACACCCATGTTAATTAGAGGGCGTCTCCACAACAGTTCCTTTAAAAGAGTTTTCTGTAACGAGTACATTTAATTATTTGTTTTACATAATTTTAATTCTAACTTAATTTTAGTATTTAGTTCGATTTATTTGTTAATTTTTAATTTAGACACACCCATAGTTTTATATATATGTTTTATTTTTTTATTACCGTTTTATCTGTTTGGTTACATATGTTTCGGATGTTGGACCGTGTTTACAATCTAACAGCCTCGTCAGACATTACAGAAATAGTTGGTTAGTATTAGGAAGAATTGTTTTTAGGAGGAATACAGGGGAAAAAGAGAAAGAAAAAGGAGGGGGGTTGGGGTAGGAGATAATAGAGGGGAGGCGGGTAATGACAACATTTCAGTTTTGAAGTTTAAAGTATATTAGTTTGTATTGTGTGTGTGGTGGTAACAGATTCAGGTAAGCTTGGGTGGAGATATGTGGATATAGGTAGGGGGAGGGGGAGAGAGGATGTTAAAGAGAAAAGAGAAAAGAGAGAGGGCAATTAGAAGAGGGGGGAAAAGGAGCTTCACTTTTTGAGTTTTAAAATTTTGACTACTTTCTTTTCCTGTTCGATAAGGTATATTAATTAGATGAGAGGGAGAGAGAGAGAGAGGGGGGAGAGAGAGATGGGAGGAAAGGGAGGGACGGAGAGGGAGAGGGAAGGGGGCTAGTGTGGCTGTCATTTTTTGGCAGTTACAGAGTTACATTTACGGGTTTCGTGGTCGTTGTTCATTTCATAGTGGGTTGTTTTTAAACAGTTAAGAGTTAATACAGATGTTGATGCACGCATAAGAGCGTATAATACATATACATACATATTACAGACCAATATGTAGACACATAGGCACATACATGTATAAACAATGTCTATGCAGGTGTACATGGGTCTACATGCAGACATATACACACATACATGCAACTCTAATACACATATATATACTCGCATATATATACAGATATAAGTACATGCTGACACATACATAAACATACACATACCCATCCGAGTACATATACGTGGATATACAGATCTCCAGTAAGAAGTAGATGCATACATACACAGACATATATATATATACAAGTACACACATACGCAGGGGCTTATGCACACGTATACACAAATATATATTTATAAAATATAAATATGTAGACCCATATAGGCACATATACATATGTTACATGATAAGGTCTGTCCCCTTTTCATATAAGTATAAAAATAGAGAGATTTAGTTAAAATGAAAATGAAATAGCATAGGCGAAATTCGAACCTCGTAATTTAGGTTTAGAAATAGATTACGTGTGAGAATTAGAGAATGGAATGTAAAACAAACGATTTGTTTAGCTTAGAGATAAAATAGTTTCAAGAAAAGAATGTGCACTGTCAATTTTGTTATGAAAATTCAATTGAAAGAATGCAGCTACAAGATAATTTAATAAACATGTTTTTAACATATTGGAAAAATAGGTTACTGAGAATATAGGTTAAAATTCCTTTTGAAAAAAAAAGGAAAAGTTTTGGACACGCATGTCCAGAACACGTGGAAGAAGAGAATGTTTAATCATGTGTATGACGTCATTGAAAAATGGGAAGTTCTAGATATAGATAGAAAAACTTTAGAGTTAAGCAGACAGAAGCAGGGGGAGAGACGGAGAGGGAGTTTGAGAACGACAGACGATAGTCTGCAGTTTGGAATTCGAACGTCTAGAAGCGAGACGGTCATTTTTGAAACTTAATATGTGAAGCTTTGAATTCTTGATGAGAAAACCACGGCCGATCGTGAGAAGAAATAAACCCATCATGTGTTTTTATAAACGTCGTCTTTGTGTTTGTGATTCTACCAAAAGGTAAAGTGAATTGTTATTATATGTCTATATGTCTGTGTTATAAAATGTCATGACATACACATCTCATATCTACACTTCTAAGAATGAACATTTTTCATATATATGAATCGTCATAAAACGAACAATCTCTAAATCTCTCACAACATCCCTCTCTCTAAAACTCATCAACAAGACTCTAAGACTCTCTAAGATTCAACAACAAACTTTTAATAAGACTCACTTTTAACAACAAACAATATAACAACAAAAAAAGAAACAGAGTAATAATAAAAACAATAATGATAATGAAACCAATATATAACATATACACACATACACAAATATATGCATATCCATACATACACATATATACATACGCATACCGGCATGCATACATCTATGCCAAGTAAATAAAGTAAAGTTAGGATAAATAAATAATAATAATAATTAAATAAGTGAGTACATGGTTTAATTTAGTTAAGTTATTTAAGTTAATACTGCGGAGGTTATATAATATATATAAGCATATACAAGTACACACATTATTAAAAATACAAACATATATACACATACAAACATATATACATATATACACAGAGATGCGTATATTTATGCTGAGTAAGTACGGTAAAGTAAGGGTAGATAAATGAATGAATAGATAAAGGATAAATAAATAAGCGGGTGTAGATAATGCAAGGTTAGGTGAACATGTAAGTTGCTGGAATCCATATTAAATAGAGAAATAGTAAACCAACTCAGCAGAAACAATCTTCTTAGTGACACACAATATGGTTTCCGTTCTGCAAGATCTACGGCAGATGTGCTAACGGTTATATCTCACAGGATTAGTGAATCTCTTGACAAAGGCTTCCTTTCTAGGGCAATTGCTCTTGACATATCAAAGGCCTTCGACAAGGTATGGCATAAGGGTCTACTTCACAAGATTTCCAGCTATGGTATAACTAGAAATGTTTTCTCAATCATTAAATCATTTCTTTCCGATAGGCTCATAAGAGTAATGGTCGATGGACAAAAATCAGAGGCCTGCAGTATTAATGCTGGAGTCCCTCAACGGTCAATCTTGGGCCTAACCCTCTTCCTGATCTACATCAATGATCTCCTTAAACATATACTTAAATCATTCGTTGACATCTATGCTGATGACACGGCGATCTACGGCAACACATCAAAGGCTGTAAATGACAAAGTTCTCTCTGATTCTCTCTCCTCTGATCTTGAGCGCGTGGTTCAGTGGGGGAAGTCGTGGCTGGTTACCTTTAATGCATTTAAAACCAAACTCCTATCTTTACATCATCAACGCTCTGATCCCCATCTGGCATCAATTGAAATGGATAGCTCTCGTCTAGGAGAAGCCCCGTGTTTTGACAAGCTTCTGGGTTTGTCCTTTACTCCTGATCTGAAAGGGAACACGTACATCAAGTCTGTTGCCAAGTTCGCTGGAAAGATGGTGGGATCCTTCTACCGCTCCAGAAGATATCTCACTACTGATGCAATTCTCTATCTATATAAAAGCCAAGCACGTCCAAGAATGGAGTACTGCTGCCATATCTGGGCAGGAGCTGCTAAAAACAGCCTATTCTGCCTTGAGAGAGTACAAAATAGACTTCGTGGCTTAGTGGGGGATGCCCTTTTCTCTACCCTGCAACCTCTCTCCCACAGAAGAGACATTGCGAGCCTATCATTGTTTTATCGTTATTTCCATGGCAGGTGCTCGTCTGAACTGCAATCTCTGGTCCCCCCTCGCCAATTTTTCACGAAAAATACCCGTCTAGCTGAATCCACTGTGAAAAATTTCCCCCACTCTTTATCTGTGCCTAAATCAAAACATGGATTCCATGAACAAAGCTTCTTTCTTAGAACTGCACGCCTGTGGAACTCTGTTCCGTCTGCCTGCTTCCCATCTGACTACAACCTGGATGTCTTCATGTCCAACGTTAACAAATTCCTAATGAACCGCCCCCTTAAGTAAACACTTCATCAAATCTCCACACTAACGTACTGTACTTGCAATAACCCTTATCCCTGAGTGGCTCCCGGGCCTTGATAATGGTGACTACCGTGTAAAAAAACAAAACAAAAAAAAACATGTTATGTTATATTCGAAATGCATTTTGTTGATTTAATTTTTAGGGGTCTGTATTGATTTGCTTTGCTTATTGGATGGGGATTATTTTATAGTTTCTATGAAAAAAGGTGGGGTGGGGGGGTAAATGGGGTATAAAGGTTTAAAAATTATTAGGTTCATATACATAGAGGGGGCTCCTAACATGTTGCCTTGGGCGGTGGCCATGCTTAACTTTATTTTCAGTGTGAAATGTGTTCTGGGTATAGGCATACAGACACATAGATGTATAAAATCTAGGCATAGCTACATCTGTACATATATGCTCACTCATGCGCATATACATAGATACATATATACATATAGTCACAAAGGCCAGCAGATGCATGCATACAGATACACTTGTACGGAGACATAGACACACAAATATATATCCATGCATACATATGACCCATGAATACACATATCATGTCCGCGTATATAGAGAAATAAACCTAAACACAGACAGGGATACATACATGGTCCAATCATGCCCGCACATACACATACATGTGAAGATACATGCACGCACATAGACAAGTAAGTAGGTGCGTTAAATATAATAGTGTTTCCGGCATATCTACAAAAGTGCATATATACATACAGATACCCATACAAGTTGCCACATATGTACATTCATATAAATGTGGGGAGTTTTAGTCGTAATTGGTAAGTGGGTTGGGGGTAGTAAGATTCATGGGTAGATGAATGTGTAAATGGGTAGGATAATATAGGGTATGGGGAGAGTTGAGTAAGGGAGTTTCATTGTATTGATGTTACAGTAGTTGGGTGTCTGCGGTAGATGGGTGTATTGTTTGTATTATTCAGCGGTTCTAAAGAGGATGTTGTCTAGGGGATGTTTCAGAAAGGTGTATAATTGCTAAGGAGGTGGGATTTGTAGTGCCGGCAATTTATGGTTGTTTCATGTTTTTTTATTTAGTAATTTGTCTCTATCTTTAAAACTGAATATAAAAAGTTTTTCGTTTAAGCAGAGGAGGCATGGGGAGTCTAAAGATTTACACACGTTAGATTTTTTAAGGATTTCCCACGTGATGGTTGGTGTAAGGTTATTTTGGATTAGATCTAGATATTGGGAGGTTAGTGAGGTTTTGTTAGGGTGGTTGGGGGTTATAAAGGAGCATTTATGTACTCTAAACCTATCTTGCCTGCCAGGCCAATATAGTATTTTTGTCGTTTGGGTTTTCTTCAGGTGCAATTGTGGCTTTATAGACTACTTCTGTTTGTAGACATTGTTGATTAAGTGGGCATTGGGATTTGTTGGTGCAGTTACAATTATTTCTACTGGTGCTATTTGTGTTCTCATCTTTGTTAAGTATTTTTCTATTGTGTTTCTTGATTATTTTTTATTATTTGTTCTAGGTTATCAGTGCAGCTGTAGCTAAGTTTAATTGTGTTTTATTGAATATTTTGTGTAGTGTGTGATTGGGTGGAAAGTGGTTGTTTATTGAAAGAATTTTTTTGCCTAGTTTCGTTTTAACCATTATATTGAAGGAGGAGGGGGGTTGAACCAAATTATTTTCCTGGCTCTATTTTTTGTTTGTTTGGGGTATTGAATGGATTAGGTTCAATGTAATTAAAGGTGGTGTTTGGGTGGCCGCTTTCTTCAAGGGCATTTTCATAAAATGTTTTATGTTTGTTGAATATTTCAAGTTTAGAGGAATTATTACTAAGTCTTTTTTCGATAGATACAGGGATATGTTTTATTTCAGGTGGTTTGATAGTGGGTTTATGTAGAGAGGCTAAGTATTGTCTTTAGTGTAAGGTTCATATGAGCTATTTGAGAGGTTGAGAGTTATATCGAGAAAGTTAACAGTTTTTTCGTTAGATTTAATGTCCAGTTTTCGACCTATTCTGCTCATTTCTTTAGTTAAGGGTTTTTTCAACTTTTCAATATATATATATATATATATATATATATATATATATATATATATATATATATATATATATATATATACACTAAACAAACCTACACCTGTATGTATCATCATTTATTAAGAATTAGTTTATTTCGCGTCTTTTTTATATTTCAGGTATTTTATTTCTAGACGAAATCATTTACACCTATAAATAATATAATGTTTATTGGTTTGTCCAGCTTAACAACTCATGATATCTCAAAATATATATTCAACACATATACAATATTTATCTACCACTTGTCTCTCTAGATTAGGGCCATCAAAAGAGTATCTAGCCTAATACGTCCGCACTATCAACCAAGGTCTCATCGCCAGAATGTTGCATCTCTGTGCCTGTTTTACAAGTACTTTAATGAAATGTGCTCAGACGAATTGGTAACACATTTAGCATCTCCGACGTAAATACTCCGGACTAACCCGACAAGCGACAAAATCCTACCCCTTTACCGTAGAGGTCTCTAGATGCCAGAAAGCCTTTACTTTAACTGTTTCTTCCCACTATCTGTTTTACCTTGAGATTCTCCCGGTCTCCTGCTTCCATGACTGCGCTAACCTGCAAAAATTTAAATGTAATGTTAACAATCATCTTATTGCTCAACTTCTTACATAGTGCCTGTGTAGACATGATCACAAATAGCAGACTAGATAATAGTCAGGATGATAATATGCATTGTTTAGCGTGAATAATAATAATAATAATAATAATAATAATAATAATAATAATAATAATATAAATTCTTCTTGAATAACAGAAAAATCCGTGCATCTAAACAATCTATCCATCTATATATCTATAAAAGTGAATGTGTGTGTGTGTGTACATTTCCCTACACAATAACTCTGTAATTTTTAGTCTACAGACTCGAAATTTGATATACAGGGTACTAATATTTGGGAAAATCTATGTGATTGGCTTTCGGCCAGAAATTTGGCGATTAAGGGGGTCAAAGTTCAACGATTAAACCTTTGAGAACTCTACCAAACTCCTCCGATAATTTTGGGTCTAAACACATGAAATTTTAGATATAGGTTCCTTGGACATGGATCTAACTTAATAACTTCATTTGAGCTCCAAACAATTAATGTTAAAAAGTAATAATAGGGGTCAAATTTTTAAAAATTGACCGGTTTCCTTTTTTTCTTTCTTTTTTTTTTTTTGCTCAGGGTACACCTCCAAACACCCGGGCAGCGCCAGGCAGCGCCAGGCAGCGCCGGGCACACATGCTAGTATATTTATAAAAGTGAAAATGTCTGTGTGCGTGTCTGTCCGTCTGTCTGTGTACATTTACCTACCAAATAACTGTCAATTTTCAGTCTACAGACTCGAAATTTGACGTAAGGGATATTGAGATTTGGGAAAAATTTTAATTGGGTTTCGGCCAGAAATTTGGCTGTTAAGGGGGCAAAGTCCAACGAGTTGACCTTTAAGAACTCTACTAAACTCCTCCGCCAATTTGGGGTCTTAACACTCGAAATTTTAGATGTAGATCATTTGGGCACTTTATAAGGTTACTTTATAATTTGATTTGAGCTCAAAATAATAAAAGGGTCAGTATCGGTTTGGGTCGAAAATTTGAACTACCAATATATAAATGAATGTATGTATGTATGTATGTATGTATGTATGTATGCATGTTTGCCAAAAACTTTCGACAGAGGCGACGAATTTTCACAAGATGAGTATCGTTTTTAAGCTCGACCCTTCAGAAGACAAGTACCTAAAAATTGGCTAAAAATATTAATTCCTTCACCCTCAACTGGGCACTTTTCTACAGGTAGGGGTCGCTTTTTTCACCGATATTTTCGAAAGTCATTCCCTCTTTTCGATTGTATAGCCTTAATTTAAACCTACGACACTTCCGGTTTGACGGTGATCGTAACAGCAAAGACGTCATCTTTTTCCCCCGTTCTTTTTCTCATTCACTGTACGGGTTCGAGCCTGCCTTCCTACCACCACTTTTTTTTTTTGCTCAATACATACCTCCAAACACCCGGGCGACGCCGGGCACCCATGCTAGTTGGGGTCTTAGTTTGAAAAAAAAACTGACCTCTGCGCTCTGTACAAAATAAATTAGCCAATTTTTGGTCTAAACATTTGAAATTTTACATAAAAGGTATTCAGACATACAACAAGTTTTTAATCAGTTTTTGGGTGAAAATTTGGCTGGCAAGAGGTTAAAATTAACAGAACTGACCTTTGCAGCCTTTACCAAAGTCCTCTCCCAATTTTGGGTCTAAATACCTAACATTTTAGATGTAGATTACTTGGACATGGGTCGATGTACTTTAATTTAATTTCAGCCGAAAACAATAAATGTTAAGGTCAAAATTGGAGTCAAAACTCATCGATCTCTACCAACTTTTCTCTATGATAGTTAAGGAAGCCTATAATATAGAAAGGCATTACCGTACATATTCACACTTTTTAATATATATATATATATGCATATAAAGTTATGAACAGTACATAGGGCCCGAGCAAAGCCGGGCTGAACTGCTAGTATGATATAAATGCGGGAGTACCTTTGGGGTCTATCCTTGCACGTTTATCATTCCTAATATTCATAAATGACCTCCCTGATAAAATTGTCCCTATGATGGGTATATTTGCTGACACCACGATCTATAACAGACACGAGGGTAAAATAAATGAACACATATCTAAGGAAATGGAAAAAAACACTAGAGGATGACCTCCAATCTGTAGTGGAATGGAGACATAAATGGATGGTCACATTCAATGCTGCCAAGACTAAGCTTGTTTCTTTCAATAATTACAAGAAATCTTCTCTGTCACCAATAGCAATATCCAAAGACACATTACCTTACATTCACGGGGAATATGAGTTGAAACATACATTGAAAGTATTGCCAAAGCCGCTGCGAAGAAGGTAGGCTCTCTCTATCGTGCTAGAAAGCTACTTACGCCTGAAAGTATCATGAACCTGTATAAGGCCACCATTTGCCCATGTATGGAGTATTGTTGTCACATTTGGGCTGGTCCATCTGCTACTAGTCTCTCACTCCTGGACAGGGTTCAAAAAGGATTCGCCAACCTGAGAGGTCCTAAGTTGACATCTAAGCTTCAGCCTCTGTCCCATCGACAAAATGTCGTATCCCTCTGCTTGTTCTGGTGAATGCTCTGACGAACGACAAGCACTTGTACTCCCTCGACGGAAATACTCCCGACAAACCTGAAAAGCAGCAAAATCCCACCCCTACACAGTGGAGATCCCTAGGTGTAAGAAAGCCTTCTACTTTGATATTTTCTTCCCAGAACTGCTAAACTTTGGAATTCTCTTCCGGGATTCTGCTTTCCCAACTGTACTGACATGCAGAAGTTCAAGTGTAATGTGAACAGATATCTTGCTGCTCATCTTCCTACTTCAAAGTGGCACTGTGCCTTGTTTAGGATGAAAATTGAATAAAAATAAAATGAAATAACACATTTTTTTGTATGTACAACGTTCAAAAAAATCCTATGTGATATATTTTTTTCCATTTGTTAATCTTTTTATCTTCTTTTCGTTTTTATTTCATCTTTATTTTTTTTTTTAGTTTATTTTTTTCTTTTTGAATTAAAATATGTTTTGTACTTCTTTACAATGATTTTACAACTAAAAAATGGAGAGGGCATAGTATAGGAATGGTCGTACATTTTGATGACGAACAAGTCGTTTTTTTATATATTAGATGTACTAATTAAGATTTTGTGCGTTATGTTTTTGTGTCTGTATAAAAACTGCAATAGCATAAAATAATGCTATTCTTTATCTATATAAAAGCCAAGTACGTCCAAGGATGAAGTACTGCTGCCACATCTGGGCAGGAGCTGCTAAAAACAGCCTACCCTGCCTTGACAGAGTACAAAATAGACTTCGTGGCTTGGTGGAGGGGTGCCCTTTTCTCTTCCCTGCAACCTCTTTCCCACACAAGAGACGTAGCGAGCCTATCTTTGTTCTATCGTTATTTCAATGGCAAGTGCTCGTCTGAGCTCCATTCTCTGGTCTCCCCTCGCCAATCTTTCACAAAAAACACACGACTAGCTGAAACCACTGTCAATAATTTCCCCCACTCTTTATCTGTGCCTAAATCAAAACGTAGATTCTATGAACAAAGCTTCTTTCTTAGAACTGCACGCCTGTGGAACTCTGTTCCGCTTGCCTGTTTCCCTCCCGACTTCAACCTGGATGTCTTCAAGTCCAACACAAACAAATTCCTATTGAACCGCCCCCTTAAGTAATGACACTTTATCAATTCTCCAATACTATACTATCCCATTGATTACTGTACACACAATAACCCTTATCCCCGAGTGGCCATTGGGCCTTGATAAGTGGTGAACTCAATGTAAAAAAAAAAAAAAAATTTAGTGCATGGACTAGTGAAAATTAAGTTCAGAAAGCACCCATAAAGTCACAATATCAATGTTTTGTGATGTCGTAGTTCAACAAAATGGTGTCACATATAATCTTATGTAATGATTAAAGAAATAAATAAAAATTAAATAAAAAATACTTCTATATTATAAAATGGAAAAACTAGTTGGGTAATTTATAGAGATTAGACTACTAACATCTCCAGATTGGACTATTTTAAGAAAACGTAAAAAAAAAAAATCGTTTTGCGTTTTTCATTCAGTCTTTAATTCTTTTCTCTCTCTTCTTCGTTTTTTCTTTTCGTTGCTTACGTTCTTTCTTTCTTTATTTTATTCTTTCTTTCTTTTCTTCCACATTTCTTTGGATTTTTTTTTTCTTTCTTTGAAGCTCCGCCCATCACGTCTATAAAAATAAAATGTCTACAATAGTTTTTATCTTCAGATTAAAGATCCTATCTTTCTAAAAATATAATTCCCAGGCTTTTTATAGACAATGTCACATTCGCCGATTATGCCATATACTGGTATGGATGTCTAAAATAAAACTATGTTCCCATTTGAGAGACTCATAAAAACTTCAAAGTTTTGCCTCCTTTTTTTTTTAGTCTTTCGGTTTGTTTCACATGTTTTTATGTGTTCCGAGTTTGAGAAAACGCGTTCGTTTCGCTTTTATTTCTTCGTCGGAGTTGAACACCCCTCTCCCATTTAAATAGACGAGAAAACACTTGTCTTGCCGGGAACCTGTCTGACCTGCCAACACAATCAGAAGTGCAAGCATTATTTCAGGGCCACAAGAACGATCGGTGGGTGGGAACATTGTGGCGTGAAAGAGACCAGGGCAAATGATAAAGAAATAAAATAGAAACTGGGACGGGAAGGCGAAAAGAAAGAAAAATATTTCGTATTTGAAACAAAAAAAAATCAAATGAGAAAAAAGATAGAATAAAAGTATAAAGAATGGGGAAAGGAAAGAAAGAGAAAAAGAAAGAAATTAATAAAGAAAGAGGTCGAGAGAGAGAGACAGGGGGGACTTAATAATGGAAGAGATAGATGTAGATCTAAAGAAGAAGAAAGAAGAAAAGAAAGATAGAGAGAGAGGCGGGAGACAAAGAAACTGATAATCGAAGAGAAAATAGAGACAAAAAGAAAGAAAGAAAAGAAAAAGGGGAGAAAGAAATTCATATTAAAAGATATAGATTGAGAAAGAGCGATAGAGAGAGAAAGAAAGAGAATGAGAGAAAGACAAAGGGGGAGAAAGAAAGAGAGAAATAGTGTGTGTGTGTGTGTGTGTGTGTGTGTGTGTGTGTGTGTGTGTGTGTGTGAGAGAGAGAGAAAGAACGAATGAGAAAAAGAGAGAGAAAGAGAAAAGTATAGAGATGGTGAGGGAGAGAGAGAGTAGGAATTTGATAAAGAGAGAAAGAAAGAAACACAGATAAGGAGAGAGAGAAAGAAAGAAAGAAAGAACAGGAAAAAAAGTAGAGAGACAGAGAGAGAAGGAGAGAAAGAGAGAGTAAGAATTTGATAACGAAAAAGAGAAAGAAAGAGAAACGGGGGGAAAGAAAGATTGAACCAAGAAATTCGTTATTTGGATGAAAGCAAACGGCAAGAAAAAAAGTAAAAAAGAAAAAACAGCATAATAGAAAGAAGAGAGAGGGGGGAGAAAGAAGAGAGAGAAAGGCAGAAAAGAGAGTGACAGCAAAAGAGAGAAAGAAAGTGAGAGAAAGAAGAGATGGAGAGAAGAGAGAGAAAGGAGAGGAAGAGAAAAAAGAGGAGAGAGAAAGAAGAGAGAGGGGAAGAGAGAAAGGGAGATAAAATAAAAGAAAGACAGAGAACAAAAAGAAAAAAGCGATTCTAAGGTAAACCGAAAGAAAAAAGAAAAGAAAGAAATATGACCCAACCACCCGTGATGGTCGAAATTTATATCAATAACGGGTAAAATATAGTTGACTTGGAACTTTTATTATGTGAACAATCTCGGACAATTCCCGGCTGCCTTGCTGGTACTATTTATTTCATTGGTGACTCAAGCCAAAATAAAGAAGAACGAATTAAGCTGAGCGGATTTTGGGTGTTGATAATAATATTTATTAATAATATTGTTTTGTGAAGGAACCCCTTGGTAGCATTCACGATTGTTTTGTCTAAACTTGAGAATCAGTTTGACTCAAGGTCAATTATAAGGTTGCTCCGTATGATAAACTTTTGATGGAAAATTACTTACGTGATTTTACCAAATTGTGATTTTACAAAATTGGCCAATCAGGGAGAACTCAGTTTTGACGCTGCAGAAGTTGATTGGCTGAATGAAACTTCAGACCTCGTCAGATTCACTCCGTTAACTTTCTATAAGAAGATGTGCTGGAGCGAGTTTTGGCAGTTGAGTTGAATTGAGAGTAGTTGTTGTAAGGAGTTGAGTCTGGGCAGCCTAATACCCACGCTCTAACCACCGTTCACTAACTGAAAGATAGGGAATGAAAGGAAGAAAGAAAGAAAGAAAAAGGGACAATCGTGCGTCGCCAATGATTTTTTCTTAGTGAACTGCTCACGCGACTGTAAATCTCTGTGTTTTTGAAAAAAAAGAAAAGAAAAAATTGCACATTTTTTTCATTAAACTTTACTGTAGAATTGCAAATATTGTAGTCCGGAGTTTATATAATAATTATCTTTATAAAAACAAGAACTTACGACCGGAGTTTTATTTTTTACGATGCATGCGGAATTCGTGACTCAACTACTAAATGAACACTGTCTATTTGAGTTAATTTCTTTCAGGAACCAGCAAGCAGAAAAAGGGCAGCAAACCTAACGCTAGTTCCTGACTGTGACTTGTAGGACTCCCTGGAGACTTAGTGTTGTTTCCTTTGTTTTTTTTTCTCCTATTTTTTTTTAATTCTTTTTTTTTTATTTTGTTCTTTTACCTGCGGACCCCTGAAGCAATGAGGAATAACAGGAAGCACGCATCAAATCCAGTCATCGTCTAGGCGATCGAGGCCACTACTGAACTTTCTTGGGTGTTCTGAAATCGGAACCACCTACAACTACACTTACGTACCGATAAACACTACGAAGTCTTCACCTCTTACAGAAAGAAAGCAAGATAAACGAGAGATAAAAAGATGAAAATAAAGAAGAATAGAAAACAATCAGATTCTTTTAAAACCAAGAATAAGCGAAAGAATCTTCTTATTTAATACGAGGATCTTTCCCAAAATAATGAATCTTGCTCTTTAAATTTAAATTAATTAAATAAAAAAGAAGTTATTATTGTTTTTACATAACTGCCACAAATCTTAATATACTTTGTCCAGCGATGGGAATGTGTATGGTGTGCGCTTTGTCACTCAGATTTTTGCCGCCACTCTGAAATCGACAAACACATCTCCTAACTGTACTGACATCAACTGATCGGTTTCGTAAACGTTCAACAAACGCCAGTAAATGTTGATCAGTCGATTTAATTTTTTTCTGCATGGAAAAATTCAATGACGCATCTTTGCTTCTGGCGCACGTTCATGACAGCGGGTGCTTTCTTAGAATCTCACACCGTCAATATCTGCAACAGAGAATGACAATTCGTGGCCATAAACGCATAAGTTCATTAATTATTACTCTGCAATTTGCAATCCCTTCTGATCCATTCAGACGGGATAAAAATATGAGGCATTACTTTTGGAACATACTTTGCATTTTATTAACTTTTCTTCTATTTTTGTTTGTTTGTTTGTTTGTTTGTTTCAGCCATTTCTTCCATATTCCTCTCCGTCTTTTATTTAGCTTCCTTTCCAATCGCTTTTGTGTATTTAAAAATGTCACGTCTATTTTCGTTAAATTTCGTTTCTTTCTTTTTATTTAAAACGTTTCTTTTCTTTCTCTACGGAAAAAACTTTTTCATCTTTAATTAATACTTCATCATTTATCACGTTTTTGCGTTTTATTTGTACGAGGGGTGTTCCAAAAGTAAAGCCCTTTATTTATTTTTTTTAATCCGTTCGAATTTCTGGCAAAAATGCATTGAGAATGCTGCTGAATTTGTACAAAGTTAAATTCTAGCACATAATTGCGATATTTTTATTAGTAGCATTCCCGTCTTCGTAGCTCTACAACTTTTTTTTGTTAAAAAATAGGAGGCTTCACTTGTAATACGTCCCTCATTAAACAAAGCCCATGTACAGCTGGTAAAAGTGTGTTCAGAACAGTGGCGACTATAAAGAGAAATAAATTCTGAAGCACAAAATGTCGCTCGTTTTAATAGTACTCATCCCGTCTTCGTAGCTGTTCAACTTTTTTAGTTAAAAAAGATGGATAGCTTTACTTTTGGAACTAGCATTGTTTCGTGTTTTGCTTTTGTCAAGATATCAACTAGGTTCAAACCTATGTACAAGAAAAGAAAAGAAAGAATGAAATGTAAAACAAATAAATAAAATTAAAAAAAAAAGGAAAAAACGAATTGAATGACTTTGAGATAATGAATGAGAAAGTGAAATGGAAGAAAACAAAAAGGAATAAAAACGTCGGTAAAAAATAAAGGATTAAGCAAATTAGAAAAAAAGGAAAGAAAAAATGAAAGAAAAAATGAAAGAAAAAGACCGCAAGGTAAAAAAAAAAGAATAGGTACCTTTTTGCAAAAAAGAAAGAAAGAACGACAGATCAAAATAATGAAAAAAGGAATGAAAAACAAAATGAAAGAGAATGAATGAAATAAAAGAAGACGCAATGGTCTTCTAGTAAAGACAGAAACAAGGAATGGACAAAGAATGACAAAAGAAAATGAAAAATAAATGAAGATAGAATGACAGACACAAGAGAAGAAAAATTAGTTTCCCTAAAAAGAAAAAAAAATGAAACAGAATGAACGAATGAAAGAAATAATCAAGGAAAAAAGATTGAAAGAAGAATGAAAAAAATTGACAGAAAGAATGAAAAACAGAATCAGAGATATAAAAGAAAAAGAAGTACATTTTCCAGAGAAAAAAGAATGATGAAATGAAAGAGAAAATTAAAAGAAAATAACAAATAAAGAATCTTTAATGAAATAGCGAACGGACATTTTTTTTAATCTAAGAAAGAAAAAGAATAAAAAAATATTATAAAAGAAAAAGAATACTTTTTGTAAAGTAAATTAAACGATAGCAGAAATGAAAGAAATAAAGAAAATAGTTAAAAATGAAAAAGAATTGAAAGAATATAAAAAGGTTGAAAGAATGCCCATTTTCTAAAAACGAAAAAAAAAGACTTAAAGAATAAATAAAGATTAAAAAAAAATGAATGAAGAAAAGAATGAAAGAAACAAAAGAAGAAAAAATAAATTTTTTTGTAAAGAAAGAAAAATGAATAACTAATAGACGAATGAAAGCAAAATATTTCTAAATTTTTTAGATGAAGATTAGTTATTCGTATTATTTGGATCCATCGGACTACTCTTCTCATCTTGGGTGCCATTTTCACAACGTTTTGGTCAATGTAACCTCCGACCTTCTTCAGATGTACTGTGAGAAATTTCACGACTTGAACCGTGTCACTTCATTGGTTGATTGGTTTAACACATTGTTTTTAATTACAGCCTTTCTCATTAATTGATTTGAATTTTAACTCGCCAGTGCGGGCATGTTTCAACTGAAAACTTTAGTCTGAGAAAAACTTTCGTACGAGATGAACTCATTAATTTTCTTATTAATTTAAGGGCACTTTGGCGTCCAATATCGTCTCTGTATCTTTGAGACCATTTAACTTATTAAGTTAGGTAATCTTTCTAGACGTAATATCGTCTTCCTAATTTACAAAGAATATTGAATCCGGTTTTTACCACTTCGTCGGAATTATCTGCTTTTTTTTTCCAATTCAAACATCGTTTTAAACACACCACAAGTCAAAGACTAATGACAATCTTCAAAGAATATTTTTTTTCATACCACTTCTTCTAACCTACCAGGCTCAGCAGAAGCAGCAAAATTATGCAACATAATTTTGCAACGGGATGATGAAACGACATGTTATTAATCCACCAGCTAAGTGCACTTTTCGATGTCGTGTTAATTTCTGCTCTGCAAAAGTTCTAAGCTATGTGAGAATAAATTTATTATAGAAACTATTTGTTATTTGAAAAACAAGCAAAAAACAAGAAGAGGAAAAAGAGAACGGAGAAAAAAGAAAATAGAGAAAAAAGAGAGAAATAACAATCATGCATGCACATATCTTTGCTTCTTTTCGTTATTTGTTTTGTTTTTTACTTCAATTTTTTTTAAAGAAATTTAACGTTACGTTTAATACTTATGATATTTCTGTATATAAGAAACAAGCATTTTGCATTAATATATAATTTATGCGTATTTTACTACCGGGCAACGACGAGTACATCTTCTAATAATCTATAAATCTATAAAAATGAGAATGTGTGTGTGTGTGTGTGCATGTGTGTGTGCAAAGACACTTCTCAACCTATATACTCAACGATTTTTTTATCTACATACTTGAAATTTGATATGTAGGGTATTCAAGCACGTGAAAAACTTTTTAATCGGTTTTCATCCTGAAAAACGGGATGCGAAGAGGTCAAAATTAAAATGTAGGTCATCGAATATTTATCTGTTTGTTAACTGTTTCACGACTGCGCATGCGCGAACGTTCATATGATAACTTCCTTATGTTATCAATAAGTAAATTTGAAGACACTTTTTAAAGAACGTGTCAAGCTGGCCTACTGGTTATCGTACTTGACTCATTGCCTTTAGGTTTTGGTTTCGATCTCAGCTGGAATATATTTTTTTTTTACTTACAAGAAGTGAACTGTTTAGAAAAAAAAAAACATAATAATCTCATGCATATATCTTAGCTCCTTTCCGTTTCTTTTTACGTCATTTTTTTTTTCAAAGAAATTTAACGTCATGTTTAATATCTACGGCATTTCTGTTTCTAATAAATAAGAAATCTGCATTAATTAAAATAATATTCGTAGCGATTTTTACAATCGGGCAACGCCGGGCGGTCTGCTAGTAATATAATAAAATATTTTTATTTAACAATCTTTTTACAAAACAAAATGCAAATGTTTACAAAGAAAGAAACGACTTTTATAGCAACAATCACTGTCAATCATTTTCCTTGCTATATATCCGTAACTAAAACTAAATGAAACTGCCAGTTTCTTTCCTAGAACACAGTACCGAGGAGCAGCTTCCCGGCTGAATATAACATCGTTTACAAGTTAAATATAATCAAGTTCTTCTCGAGGAAATCTATTAAATAACCACACTGTACTAATTTCCACAATTCATGAAAATCACAGAATTGTCTCACTGGCCACTTGATACTCAATAACCCTTATCATCGAGTGGTATTTTGAGCCTTGATAAGAAACGGTACCTCTCTTTGTAAAAAACAACAAAAAATCAAACCGGTGACAAACTGTGGAAAACTCACTTATTATCATTATAAACAAATGACGATTGGGCGGCCTCACTAAACGGATGCCGGAAGAAATCAGCAGTAGCGACAGCAGTTTGAAGTACTAGTACTACGAGTACTGTAGTAATAGTAGTAGTAATAGTATACATTCGTTATCGTCACTAATATATATATATATATATATATATATATATATATATATATATATATATATATATATACATATATGTGTGTGTATGTGTGTGTGTTTATATATAGATGCGTGTGTATATCTGTGTGTGTGTAAATATATATGTGTGTGTGTGTGTACAGTACTGTTATATATATATATATATATATATATATATATATATATATATATATATATATAAGATAAAAATTACAATTAAATTTACCAAAATGATCCAAGATGGTAAAATTAAAGTATATTATAAATATTAAAGAATTAATATTTATAAAGTTATCTCAGCCAGATGTAAAAGCTCGATAAAACCAAATAGGAGATAGAGCTTATAATACGAGCAAACAGTTAATAAAACATGTTAAAAGCACTTTGAAATGAGTTAAAAACAGAGAGAGAGAGAGAGAGAGAGAGAGAGAGAGAGAGACAGACAGACAGACAGACAGACAGACAGAGACAGACAGAGACAGAGACAGAGAGACTCAGTCGCACACACAAACAAATCTCTGAACACTTAAACGAACAACGGAAGTTTTTATCGTAAAATACTACTATCAAGAAAATATATATGTCCGCCATATTAGTCTAAAAACGGTATTTCATTTTGTTTTGGCGGGCTTTCTCGCTCATGGGGATATTTATGATTTTAAAGGGTAGTGTACAAATGGAAAAGGTTAAGGACCGTTTTAATATAATGTTACATCGCAAGCTGCATCCCTACCTGCAAATTAAACAAGTAAATTAAGAAAAAAATAATTATTAATAATTATCTGAAAGCATTGCTTAATCGGTACTAAATTAAAGCTTAATTTAATTATTATTTGTTATTATCATTATTAATAGCATTAGTTAAATAATAAACATTTTAGAGTATAGTTTTGGTGTGGGGCTCGGAAAGAGGACGTTCATGTACGTTCGAGTACATTCCCCTGTTACACCCCTGTCACATTTTCTTCACCGCAAGTAGATATTCGTCCTCTCGAACGACCCCTTCCCTGACCCATAGACAAACGTTTCGAAATTAAAAAAAAAAAAGGTAGGAGGGATTTCCTGTTTCGTCAAGTCATTTCCTTAAAGAATACTCTGCTTTAAGCACTGGTCATTTCTTCGCCCAATTTCAGTTCTGAAAAAGAAAACCCGAGGACCTTACGGTCAAGACACAAAATAATAAAAATAAATATTTTCCACGAATGTCGGACAATACTGGAGTTTTTCGTTATAGTCATGGGTCGCCATCTGGAGCTGCGCTTGTCGTGGGACCCCACGAGGTTCGCCCGGCTGAAATGCGAAGGAAAAAAGTGCCTTCTCCTCTTAATTTAAATACAAGTAAGTCAGCCATTTTTTACATTCATGTTTACTTCTTTTTTTTAAGGGTTCTTATTTAGAATTCAACCGTATTAAAAACAACGGTCACTTTTTACGACGTGTCCCAGCGTATTATAAATATCCCAACATCCCCATGTTAAGAATGGCTTCCGGAATAAACAAACCCCCAAACTCCCAACGTTGTAAAAATTGACCAAAACAACAACAAAAAAAGAAAAGCAACAGAAATATCTTTATGACGCACGTACCCGTTAGGGAACGAAAAATGCCATATTCCAAAAATCACTTCAATTGATCAAGCAGTTTATATATATATATATATATATATATATATATATATATATATATATATATATATATATATATATATAATCTGAGGTCATTATTTTCCAGAACGAGGTTAATACAAGAGTGCTGTTGCTCAACACCAAAGTAGAGTAGGTCATCTTTATTTGTTTTTATACAAGTAGTAATATGTTGCCATATAGTCAAGAACACGTTTCAACAAGCTGACCTAAACATGACTATGTAGCAACATATTACTGCTTATGTAAAAACAAATAAAGAGTATATATATATATATATATATATATATATATACATATATATATGTGTGTGTGTGTGTGTGTGTGTGTGTGTGTATATATATAGAGATATATATATATATATACACATGTATATATATATATGTGTGCGTGTGTGTGTATATATATATAGATATATATATACATGTATGTATGTATATATATATATATATATATATATATATATACACATGTATAACTACTTCATTTACTCACATCAAATTAATATACGAAAGTATAAATTTGTGCGTAAACTTTAAGTATTTACTATGGCGATTAAGCTACACTGAATATTCGGCGTTTCATCCACTCTAGGATTCTTCACATAAGCCTGAAGAATCCTAGAGTGGATTTTATAACTTACTATATACAGATATATATATATATATATATATATATATATATATATATATATATATAAATACATACATATATATACATATACATACATACATACATACATACATATACATCTATATGTATGTATGTATGTATGTATGTATGTATGTATGTATGTATGTGTGATTGCGATGTCTTTGAAGACTCGACAAATACTTCCAAATAAGATATAAAGTAAAATGCTGATAGAAACCCAATGAACCAGTGAACCACTAAATATTACTGTGAGATTTATTGGCTCGTTTTAAAACTATATCTACCTCAGTATTTTGTTTAATTTTCTATTTTTTAGCGATTATCATGACCCATAAGATGTGATTAGTAGTCCGATGGCGGACATTATTTCTTGTTTTCACGTACACTTGATGGAACTGTTTTGTTACAGAATAAACGCTTTAAAATAAGTAAAACCACTAAAGACTTAGCCAGTTTGGTAGATAACGGACACGTATAAAATCGATTTTATTTTTAAAAATTAACAGTAAAAAACTGAAAAAAATTAATTTTTTAAATATTATGCAGAGGGTATAGTCTCCTTTAAAAACAATATCTTCTTCAGTAACGGTCATAAAATGTGTTTTCAATCGATATTTATTTAATAAGGGGCGAGTTTTCCGGGGACGAGTTTTCCTAAATTCATTTGTTCATTAAATTCTTAGGTGGAAGTACAGAATAGTTACAAAACATCCTCACCATGTTAAGAATGTCTTTCTAAACAATAAACTTATTATTTCCTAGCGGTAACATAGATACACATGTACCTTTCCTTGCGTTTTTACTTATTGAAAGGCGATCACTCTGCAGACGGCGCAGGCCGCAGGGGGCTGAGTGGTTAGTACTGGGAAAAATCAGTTGTAAAAGTGATATTCGCCTGAAGGTTGAAGGTTCAATCCTCAGTGTGGGCGACCGAAATATGCATTTTCGAATTACTTAGGACCTCTATCCAGTCATGGCTGACGGAACAAGAGCATGCTACTGATTGCTACTCCCGTGAAGTAAATAAAGGGTTCTGCTCGAAATTCCGTCCAAATTCCTGAGTTCGACAGAAACATTCCCAAGTTCGACAAGATACACATGAAGAAGGTAGGAGGTTATATCGGCCGAAGTGAAAATCACACTCAAGATAAGAACAGTAGTCCGATGAATAATAATAATAAATATAACCAATCCTCATCTCAAAAATTCAGAAACGCAACATCAAAATAAGTTAAATAAGTAGCTTATGGAGGATAAATTAATAAATGCCTAAAAAAAATGGGCCATGCTGTTAATTGTTCATTCAAAGGGTTAATTTTCTACCGTGACACGATTTAAAGCGGTTGATGTGTAGTCAGTAGCATTACAAGGCTGATCAGCGGACATGAACGAGAATCAGCCCCCCCCCTATAATTTTTATAGTATGTTTTAGTATGTAGTATAGTTTTCAAGGTTGGGGGTGTTTATTTTGAAAACCGTTCTTAACATGGGGAGCTTGGGGGTGTTATACTACGCTGCCTTAGGTGGTAAAAAAATACAAACTACAAAATACCGGTTAAAATTATGAGGTGGATGATACTCGTTCACTCAAGTTTGAATTATTGTGGAGTTAGCTGACCTGATGTAGTCTCTTCTTGTTTAGTCATAAACTTTGATTTTCTTCGTTTAAAACAAAACTATTTCATCAATATACGTGATATTTTGGAACATGATATTTTTGTTCCGTGTTGGGTACGTACATCATAAAGATTTTCATGTATTTTCTGTATTTTCTGTATTTTTTTTTTTTTTTTTTTTTTAGTTATGTTGAATTCTAAACATTTTTACGCGTGCGTTAGAAATATGCTCGCTTTGGTGTACAAAAATGGCCACCAGTGAGAATTATATTGCTTAATATTCGGAAAACTACTTGTTTGCGACACATTTAAATGCGATATTTGGTTTCAGCATACTTGAAAACTTTTAAAGGTCGTCATTTTAAAGATGATTATTAAGGTGGAAAGTAAGTAAAAATTTACCGAACCCTTTTCTTTCCTTCTTTTTTCTTTCTTTTTTTTTTTCTTCGGTTTCTTCGTTTTTTTTTCTCCGCGCGATTATATTCTTTTCTAACCGTAATCCTGTGTGTTGTCCGCATTTATGTTATCATTCAAGATCGTCCCTTCTTGTAATTTAAGAAAGACGTCTTTTCTTTGGAGTTATATTGTTACTAATGCAGCCTAAACATGCAGTTTTTCTATTTACGTGCTCCCTCACTCTTCACAAGAGTAAAGTTAGAAAAAGGGGCGGTTCTTAATGTGGGGAGCATTCAGCTCCCCCCAAAAAAGCCTGGATTGGAGGAGAAGTTGGTGCTAGTGCACTTACTGATCCGCCCTATTTTTTTAAATCGTATTTCCAAGTTTAATTAAAGTTTTATTATGTTTTGTTTTATTCAATTGTAAGGCTAAAGTATAAAATAGCTACAAAACACCTTCCCCTCCCCATGTTAAGAATGTTTTTTTTTTAAATAATAGCGTTATTATTTCAGCACGGATCAGTAAGTGCACTAGTACTGAAAAATTTAAAAAAAAAAAAATTAAAAAAAAACTGCCTGTCTAGAAAGATTTCTCCTTCACTGACCGAAAACAGAAAATACTAAATCTAGCATCAGAATAATTACTACACTGTCAAGTAATCAAGTAATAAAATCAGTTTAGTCTTCAAGCTTTCGTTAAGAGTCGCACTTCTTTATTTATCCATTCAGCGGAAGTGACGTCAGACAAATTGTAAAGTACTAATGACCAACACTGTATATAATGTAGTATTTTTTTTAAAAGCAAATATAAAAAAAGGAGTTTTATTCAAACAATCTTTATTTGAACTTTCATAACAAAATATATATATATTTATAATAAAAATTTTATTTTTAAAAAGACCAAACCCCAAACCAAAGAACTGTTATAAAAATATTTATGAACCCCCCCCCCAATAATGTTTAAGAAGTGTTTTTAATCAAACAAAAAGCAGTTCATAAATACTATTTATAACAGTTATATTTTGTATTTAAATGTAAAATAATATCAACACCTGATGTTTGATTAAAAAGTTCATAAACATATTTTTATTATAAAGGTTATAATTTCGTTATGAAAGTTAAATAAAGACTGGTTGAATAAGACTTCTATTTTTGTATTTGCTTTACAAAAAATATTATATTACAAAGACAAATGCGAGCATGAAAAGTAATATGGTTAAGATTAAGCTTAGAAAAGTAAAGGGGCTAGTTGTTAAAACTGGAAAAGAAAAAGACAAGATATTCTAGTAAAAAATATAAGGGTTTGTATTACTGTACACATAGATTCGAAAAAGTTGTCAAAAAACAAATATATAACAAATAAATGTAATCAAAGGCAAGATAAATTACTTTTCTACCAAACTGGATAGATTTTTTGTGTTTTTATTCAATGTGACATATTCATTCAGCTCGAAAAACATGCAGTGTTTACCGATGTATTGGAAAATTCAAAATGGCGGCCGACTCTCTCTTAAACACGGTAAGTTCGAGAAAAGGTGTTATAAATAATAAACTAGACAAAATACTGTTAAAAAAACACCGAATATATGTCAACCTATGTCACGGTAATATATATTGAGCGAATTTCTAACAGTATTTTGTCTAGTTTATTATTTATAACACCTTTTCCCGAACTTACCGTGTTTAAGAGAAAGTCGGTCGCCATTTTGAATTTTCCAATACATCGGTAAACACTGCATGTTTTTCGAGCTGAATAAACATGTTACATTGAAGAAAAACACGAAAATTATATCCAGTTTGGTAGAAAAGTAACTTATCTTGCCTTTGATTACATTTATTTGTTATATATTTGTTTTTTGACAACTTTTTCGAATCTATGTGTACAGTAATACAAACCCAAATATAATTTTAGTTTAATTCTAACTAAAAAAATTGAAATTTACGATCTTGACGACCTGCGAGCAGTACAAGGCTAATCTCGCAATTTTGAATTATTGTGAACTTATCTGCACGTGTTTGCTTTTTAAAGATGGCGACGCGAGACTGTCTCTTTTTGCTGACTCATGAAAATTTTTTTCCTGCCCCCCCCCGCAAATACTTCGATTTACGTGGTTTTTGGAATATGACATCTTCGTTCTGTGACTGGTACGTACATCATAAAATAAATTTTATATGTTTTATTTATTAACTTATTTTTTTTTTTTTAAATAGGTTTTATTCTAAACATCTGTTAAAATAATAACGTCTTTTTTGTTTTATGATGGCGACAATCGCCAAGTGGTTGCTGGTTAATGACCCGGATGGAAAAAAGTTCGAATCCAGTTCGTTCCACAGAAACACTTTCATCACCAGAACACTTGACCTGGTGAAAAGGGTTAAATAAGACAATGTCATTATATTTCGTCAGTATCGTTGGTGATAAAACTGGCATGTTATATATATATATATATATATATATATATATATATATATATATATATGGTGTCCGGAAAACTCGTACCCGGAAAACCCGTACCCGGAAAACCCGTACCCGGAAAACTCGTCCCTTTTTTTGCCAGGTAAGAAAACTTGTCCCTTATTGAATGAATATCGATTGAAAACACATTTTATGACCGTTCTCGAAGATAAATATTAGTTTTCTGGGACTATTTCAAAGATATTGAATTAAATTTAAAAAAAACAAAACACCTTGTTTGTCCGAAAAAAAATTTTAATTAGCCTCAAAAAGCGAGGGATTCTCGTTTCGCACGATCAAAACAAACGAAAATTCGTCTAGCATGAGTTCTACGGAAGCCTAAAATGTCAGAAATCAAACAGATATCTGAAAATGACGTCGAATCGTTGAAAAGAGGTAGGGGTGCAAAAACCGACTGATTTTTCCCCTAGTCATGCATCCGTACATTCTATCGTGACCGTTTGTATAATTTTTGCCATTTTTTAATTCAATTATTTTGTGTGTTCCTGCTTTTATTTATTTTTTATTTTTCTAGATTATATAAAAATTATGTTACGCTGAAGATTGCACATTCATATTAGATTCTTACATATAAAAATTATGTTAAAATATAACCCCAAAAATATAGAAAATATATTTTGCAATTATAATTTTTTTTGTGTGAAAATATTGAATAAACGATTCTTAATTCAATGATAATATCGTTAGCTCGACAAATTACTTTTTCTTCGGACTATATCGATTTCGTTAATATGGACTTTAGGAGCTTTTCTCGTAATATTCCTGAAAAACTTCTTTTTTTTAATGTTACAATTTACGATGCTTCATTTATATAAAAAAAGCAAAAAATAAATTCATTCATTTTTTTACTACTGAAAACCATAACTTTAGTAAAGGTGTTTTTTGTTTAAACAAAATAATACATTTCCCCTAAGAGTCAAATAAAAATAGTTGGTTTATTATATTACTTGATCATTATTGGATAACTAGTGAAAATTTCATTAAAATTAGTTAATTTCTTCATCTTTTTTGAATGTTTAAGTAACAGCAGGGGTGAAAATGTTTATATATTTTGAGCCGGTTATTCATTTTGCACGTACCTACTATATAAGAAGTTGTGCAGCAAGTTCACATTACACTTGAACTTCTGCATATCAGTAGTGACAGAAATGCAGGTACCCGGGAGGGAATTCCAAATTCTATCAGTTCAAGGCGTTATTTCGACTGCTGGTTACGTTACAACCACGGTAGGCACATCGGTAAGACAGTTTATTTTGTCACCTCATTTTGCTCTGACATGATACGGGTTCGAGTCTGCTTACTACTCCAATTTTTTTTTTTATTTTGCACTCGCAATTTTTTCTCATTTTATTTGTTTTTTTTTTTTGGTTTTTTTTTTGCTTAACCAAGATCATTACACACATCACTTGTTTTTTCCGCCTTCGTGTCACGGGTTCGCCTGCCTACTACAACTTTTTTTTTTTTTTTTTTTGCTCAAGACACACCTCCAAAAAACCCGGACAACATCGGGCACCCAGGTTCGTATAAATATAAATATAACTTCAAACTCCAACCCTGATCAGAATTGCAAGAAAGATCTAATACTTGAAAAAACATAATTTTATATATCACTAACAGGAAAACCCAACGTTGCCCGGGATTGAATGAGGATCAACGCGTGTTTCACACTTCCATATTTTTATTGTCATCGAAATCGGTGAAACCAACCACTTTTCAATCAAACCGATTGATTACCTGTTTTAATAGAGAAACCATCGGAAGGAAGCTTCACATGCCGCAATACATTATATTATTATAATTATTATTATATTACATTATATTATTATAATTATTTTTATATTACATTATATTATTATAATTATTATTATATTACATTATATTATTATAATTATTTTTATATTACATTATATTATTATAATTATTATTATATTATATTATTATATTATTATTATTATATTACATTATATTATTATAATTATTATTATATTACATTATATTATTATATTTATTATTATATTACATTATATTGTAGAGAACCTATTGTTTATTCTACAAAATTATTTTTATATACAACGGTTTGAATTAATATTTTAAAATACAAAAGTCAAGTATCATGGTTCAATTGTGCTCCAGACAGAAACGTTCATTTCCAATGCGTCCCGGTTATATCAAAGAACGTACTGTTGATTTTATATACCGGGCCTTTCTGCTTGTGCGGTCATAAAACTGTTCAAATGCATTTGTGATGTTAGGCTATATCGGGCGTTAACTTTAGTCAAAATCGCCTGTTCCTTCTTCCATCGGATTTTTCGATTATCGATTATCGATACTTATCGAGGATATTCTGATACAAAACATATCTAAGAGCAATACCAGATACATAAAGTACATTTATTGCGAACATTTAAAAAAAAAAATTGTTTCAGCCGTTTAGGAGTCCATAGGGAATGAACTCGCAAACACAGTCCATTTTATATGATAGATAGAGAGATTTGTATTATTCAAATTGCTATTCTCGTTTTACATGTCATGCTTACAACGTAATATCCTTTTTTTTCTTATATAAGGTTCGTTCAGGCCATCATGTAAAAGGTGTACCTGTTTGAAATGTTTTCTGCAGTTCCTGTATGTTATGTCTGTTATTGACGCTGTTACTCATATTGACTTTGTAATTATAAATTGCTATTTGTAAATTATTATTTGTACAAATAATCATCATCTGGAATATGGGTGCTTGTTCAAATTAGTACTTATGGTGGCAATTAAAAGTAAAGAAAATACAGAAAAAAAATCTGTGATATACGTACTTGTTACGGAACGAAGATGTCATACTCCAAAAATTACGTAATTGCATGAAGTAATTTTTACTTGGAGAAAATGAAATTTTATGATTAAGCGAGGTGTGGTGTTTTCGTCGGGCATGATAAAATCCATAAGGGGGAGACAACTCAGATCGAAATATAAAAGTAAAAAAAAAAAAAATCAGTTTTATAATATGGTTTAATAGTAAAATCGCTAAAAATCGCAAATTTTGATTTTTTTAGTTTAAAATAAAACTACTTGATCGATTTACCTATTTTTTGGAATATGACATCGTTGTTCTGTAAGTTCTGTAAGTTTTTCTGTATTTTCTTTACTTTTAATTGCCGCCATAAGTGCCAATCTGAATAAGCACCGGATTTTGTAACTCAGATGAGAACCCTTCCTCTGTATGTAAGATGTAAAATCGAGAAAATATTCGAAGTTGAGTTTCCGTTGTTTACTAGACTTGAAGAAAGAAACATATAATGGAAGGTCTTCATAGACAGAAGCGCGTAGAAACATATGACGTGGTCCTGAGAAAAAAAAATGAATTCCAACTAATGAAACGGATTCGATGAATTTTAATTAAATGCAATATTTATAAAGTTTATATCATCGTTTCCTTCTTCCAAAGAACAGGACATCTCGGAAAGACCTTTGTATTATTTGTATTAATCGGCTAATTTTGGATGTTATTACACTAGTTACTAATATTCTCAATAGATGTCCTCGTAATATTTCCGTTATTTCGGGTGGCTATTTATAAATAAAAAATAAAGTCCCAACTGGATGTTGAATCGTCGGCTGTTACACACAAAGTGTGTAAAAGTGTCTTGGCGCATGGCCTCTGCGCATGCTTTCTGTCACAAAAAGAAAACACGAAAATGATCACAAATAAATCTAGGAAATGGGAAGCTTGTGCGCCTAAAATAAGTAAGATATGGAACAGCAAACATGTTTTCAAACCATCAAGCGAATACAAAAAGTCGGCATTTTGTGAACCAAAAGTAAGAAAGAAAACAAAAAAAAAGACCAAAAGGAGGAACAAGACAAACACAATTATCAAGGGAAAACTAAAATCTGCCTTTGAAGCTAAAGACCGACAACCACTTTCGCTACTGTATCACACACACACACACACACACGCGCGTGCGCACACACACACACACACACACACACACACACACACACGCACACATACACAAAGGATACAACGTTTCAGTCGATGTAACGAGTACGGTATAAATGCGTTAACAAGCCGGTTCTTTTTAGATAACTGAAGTTAAGCAACGTGGAGTCTGGTCAGTATCAGATAGGTGACCATTTGGAAATGCTAAGCGCTGTATGTTATCTTCTTATAACTGGGATACACGTATGGCTGGGGATCCCTTGTGAATTTAATATTCTCTGTAAACTTCGTCCTTCGGCATAACCTTCCCAGGGCTAATACCACACCAATTATTAGCAGCTCGGGAACTCCAGGCGTGTCTTGTAGAACTCGGAAATATTTCCGTCGGACCCGGGAATCTGTAGTGAATTTCAAAACACTCGGATCCGATGAAAAGCGCCATGGGAACCTTTTCTGCGAATTTATATTGTAGAACCCCGGAATACGGCATTAAAAATTAGTAACAAAATACAATACAAATGTATATAATCAAATAACATTATAAATAACACCATAAAGCGACGCAAATACCGTAACCAGGACCCGGAAAATCATCGTAACCTGGAAAAAGAAACGTATCCTAGGGTCACCGTATCCCGAGGTTCTACCGTACAGTGAGGGAAGCAGAAAACAAAGGGTTTCCAAAGTTTAGAAGTTCAAGAAGACTTTCGGAATCTAGAAACCTTAACAACGAAGGGATGAGATTCTGCTGATTAGTCGTGATTATGTACGTCAAGGGGCACAAGTGTTATGAGTTCATTAGAGCGTATTCCATTAAAGTTTGGGAAAATTGGAACAGAAAGCAACATTGCAGTAATGACAGAGGTTGGAGCTTGGTAAACAGTGTGGGATTTATTAGATTTTAGATTCTTTTATTGGACCCGTCTAAGAGTAAGAGACTAGTAGCAGATGAATCAGCCGCGATGTAGCAACAATACTTTATGCATGACGAATTGTAGCCTTGTAAAGATATAGGATACACTAAACAATTTTCTAGCACGGTAGATGGAGCCCACCTTCAACGTTAGTCCACTAGAGAAAAAGACGGATACATATATATATATATATATATATATATATATATATATATATATATATATATATATATATATATATACTAGCAGGGGTGCCCGGCGTTGCACGGGTGTTTGGAGGTGTATACTGTGCAAAAAAAGCAAAAAAACAAAAAAATTGTTAATTTTTTAAAACTTTGACCCCTATTATGACCCCTTAAAATTTATTGTTTCGGGCTCAAATCACTTTATTAAGTTAGATCCATGTTCAAGGAACCTATATCTAAAATTTCAAGTGTCTAGATCCAAAATTGTTGGAGGAGTTTGGTAGAGTTCTTAAAGGTCAAATCGTTGAAATTTGACCCCTTAACAGCCAAATTTCTGGCTGACACCCGTCACATCGATTTTCCCAAATCTCAGTACCCGGTATTTCAAATTTCGAGTCTATAGACTAAAAATTGACAGAGTTATTGCGTAGGGAAATGTACACAGACAGACAGACACACAGACACACACGTTCACTTTTATATATATATATATATATATATACTAGCATTTCAGCCCGGCTTTGCCTGGGTGTTTTGAGGTGTACGCTTAGCAAAACAAAAAAAAGTCAATTTTTTTTAAATTTGACCCCTATTATGACCCCTTAACATTTATAGTTTCGGGCTCAAATCACTTTATTAAGTTAGATCCAGGTTCAAGGAATCTATATCTAAAATTTCAAGTGTCTAGACCCAAAATTTTCGGAGGAGTTTGGTAGAGTTCTTAAAGGTCAAATCGTTGAAATTTGACCCTTTAACAGCCAAATTTCTGGCTGACACCCATCACATCGATTTTCCCAAATCTCAGTACCCGGTATTTCAAATTTCGAGTCTATAGACTAAAAATTGACAGAGTTATTGCGTAGGGAAATGTACACAGACAGACAGACAGACAGACACGTTCACTTTTATATATATATATATATATATATATATATATATATATATATATATATATATATATATATATATATATATATATATATATCTTTCCCCCACTACACCAATAATGCCACATAGTTATGATGTTTAAATAAAGTTTCAACAGTCCTCCATGTGACCTAAAATAAAAAATATTAAAAAAAACGCCATTTGGGTGGCTTCCTTGCTTACATTACAGATAACTAAAATGTCTTAAATAAATTTTATTTGTCTATTTTATCTACGTCACGTGGATGCCTGATAAGAGTCGGTTTTTGTTTGGAAATTCTAGTTGTGGCTTGTTTGACTTATTCGGCTTTAAGTACTCTTACTAAACGAGTTATTACAAGGGTTGCTTAGATTACTATAAACACAGATGCGTTCGTATTTCGACGCAGTTTCACTTTCTTCCATGTATAAATACTAGCTTAGATACCCGTTCATGTCAATCACACGGGTACAAGGAATCTACCAGTTTTATTAATTATCTTGGAAGGCACCATCTACTCCCCAATTCCCAGCCGCTTCTTTTTCTCTTCTCACACAGACTCAACTACTACGTAAAGATCTGTTTTATTTTTGGCATTGACAAATCGGAAAACAGTGGGAAGTCTACAATTAGCAAGGGTTGGAGTGATTACTTTTTCAATTGAACGACTGACATTTTAACCTCACATTGATCTTTGATATTTGGTTAGGTGGACAGTGTAGTATCTGTTTCGATACTACATTTCATCTGTTCTATTCTCGGTCAGCCAAGGAGAATGGTTCTAGACTTGGGCAGTTTTAATCTTTCTACCAATTCAAATACACATTTTTGGAGGAGTTGCATTTTCTTCACACTCGAAAACATCTACGATACATACTAATCCTTGTAACGCCTAGTATATATATATATATATATATATATATATATTTTACACAGTGATCACCACTTATCAAGGCCCGGAAGCCACTCAGGGATAAGGGTTATTGCAAGTACATTACGTTAGTGTGGAGATTTGATGAAGTGTTTACTTAAGGGGGCGGTTCATTAGGAATTTTTTAACGTTGGACTTGAACACATCCAAGTTGTAGTCCGTTGGGAAGCAGGCAGACGGAATAGAGTTCCCAGGCGTGCAGTTATAAGAAAGAAGCTTTGTTCATGGAATCCGCGTTTTGATTTAGGCACAGATATAGAGTGGGGGAAATTTTTCACAGTGGGTTCAGCTAGACGGGTGTTTTTCGTGACAGATTAGCGAGGGGGGACCAGAGATTGGAGTTCAGACTAGCACCTGTCATGGAAATAACGATAAAACAAGGCCCGCAACGTCTCTTCTGTGGGAAAGAGGTTGCAGAGTAGAGAAAAGGGCATCCCCCACTAAGCCACGAAGTCTATTTTGTACTCTGTCAAGTCAGGATAGATTGTTTTTAGCAGCTCCTGCCAGATATGGCAACAGTATTCCATCCTTGGACGTACTTGGCTTTTATATAGATAGAGAATTGCATCAGTAGTGAGATATCTTCTGGAGCGGTAGAAGGATCCCACCATCTTTCCAGCGACCTTGGCAACAGACTTGATGTACGTGTTCCATTTCAGATCAGGAGTAAAGGTCAAACCCAGAAGCCTGTCAAAACACGGGGCCTCACCCAGACGAGAGCCATCCATCACAATTGATGCCAGATGGGGATCACAGCGTTGATGATGTAAGGATAGGAGTTTGGTTTTGGATGCATTAAAGGTAACCAGCCACATCTTCCCCCACTGAACCACGCGCTCGAGATCAGAGGAGAGAGAATCAGAGAGAACTTTGTCATTTACAGCCTTTGATGTGTTGCCGTAGATGGTCGTGTCATCAGCATAGATGTCAACGAATGATTTAAGTATGTGTTTAGGGAGGTCATTGATGTAGATCAGGAAGAGAGTTGGGCCCAGGATTGACCCCTGAGGGACTCCAGCATTTATATTGCAGGCCTCCGATTTTTGCCCATCTACCACTACTCTTATGAGCCTATCGGAGAGAAATGATTTAATGATTGAGAAAACATTTCCAGTTATACCGTAGCTGGAAATCTTGTAAAGTAGACCCTTATGCCATACCTTGTCGAAGGCCTTTGATATGTCAAGAGCAATTGCCCTAGAAAGGAAGCCTTTGTCAAGAGATTCACTAATCCTGTGGGATATAACCGTCAGCACATCTGCGGTAGATCTTGCAGAGCGGAAACCATATTGTGTGTCACTAAGAAGGTTATTCCTGTTGAGGTGGTTGACTATTTCTCTATTTAATATGGATTCCAGCAACTTACTCCTAACACACAGGAGACTTATTGGTCTGTACTGAGAGAGAGATGACTTATCACTTGAATTCTTAAATACAGGGCAAACTGATGAGGTCTTCCAGGGAGACGAAAAGCACTTCTCCTTAAGGCAGCGCTTAAATAGTTTCGTAAGTATGGGAGCAAGTTCTGGTTAAAGCTTTTTTAACACTATAATTGGGATGCCATCAGGGCCAGTTGCTTTACTGGAATCTAGGTTCTTTATTAGCTTGGCGACCTCATGCACGGATATTTGTATGTTACCCAGCTTGTTCTGTGTTATAGGAGGAAATATGGGGAGTTGATGGCCTTCGTCGCATATGGTAGAATTAGCTGCAAAGTTCTTTGCAAATAGTTTGGCCTTATCTGACGCTGACGAGATGACCTCAGGTCCATTGATAATGGTTGGGATAGAACGCACACTTCTGTTCAGGATACTACTTGTTATTTGCCAAAACTGGTGGGAACCAAGCCGCTGATCAGCTACTTTGGATTTAACAGACTGGGCATATAGCTCTCTTGCATTTTTTATTACTCTTTTACAGTGGTTGCTGGCAGACCTGAAAGCAGCTTTAGTCTCAGTGCATCTATTACGTTGGTAGCTATGGAAAAAATGATTTCTGTGCGCGATAGCAGCAGCACATTCTGGGGAGAACCATGGCTGGCTGTTAGGTTTTTGTTGGAATTTTTTAGATGGTATGAATTGGTCTATGCCTTCAATTAACCATTCGGTATGATCTGATACTATAGAGGACACTTCCGTTTTAAACATGGAGTGCAGAGGAAAATCAGATGTGAATGTACGGAAGCTATCCCAGTCAGCCATAGAGTATCGGTATACAGTACGGTGGAGGGGTACGTCTGGGGACATTACATTTCGTTTTTATCTTAACTGATACGACGGAGTGGTCGAAGGATCCTAGAGGAGAATGAACGGAATATGAACATAGCTCAGGGGAAGTTTAGAGAAAAAGGTCTAAGAGGCTTGCATATTGACCAGGTGTATCGGGCACACGGGTGGGTTCGCGAACAATCTGAGTGATATCATAAGCAATGGCAAAATCATGACTAAACCCCCCCTCATCATCTGTCTTATTTGAATGGGTCAGCCATTCCACGTTATGGACGTTGAAGTCACCACATATGTGGATGTTAGCCGAGCGATGTGAAGACAGTATGTGGTCTATTTTCTCAGATATGCTCTTAAAGATAGTAACTCCGCTGTTGTGGGGCCTATAGAGGGCAAATATAAATGCAGTGGTGTTAGCAAGTGCAACCCTGAAGCACATATAGGGTAAATTAGGATCTTCTCTAGAGATATCCCTGCCACACGGGAAGCCATCCTTAATGTAGGCACATATTCCATGCCCATGGCGATCTTGGGGGTCAGATTTAGCTGTTAAATTTGAGTATCCGTTAATTATGAACTCATCTAGGGAAGTCGTCGACCCTATTCCAGTTTCACTTAGAAAGAATATGTCCGGTTTCGTCTCCTGTAATTGGGTTTCAACCTCTGGAAGGTTGGAACGTAGACCCCTTATGTTGAAGAAGGAGACCTGGTAGTAGGGGTCTACGTTGGAAGATGGGGTTCTAGGTTTAATCGAGTTTTTATTCTGGAGATATTTCATGTTGAGGTTTGGGGATTTCTGGAATAGGCCGGCATACTTGGTTAGAGCAGTACAGAGAGGGAAAGTAAGAGAGAAAAAGACAGGAATTTTTTTTTTTTTTGGTGCACACGAAAAGGTAAAGCCGTAACAATTACCCACTAGTATGGCATCGAGAGGCCCCACAAGAGACTACTGCATGGTCCAGATCCACTCACCAAATGGCAATACAGCAGTCCCAATACTTTGCGCCTGCTGATAGGACAGCCTCCTTAGTGGTTAATCCAAGGTTCGGGTCCCTGACTATCAGGCAGATAACGTCAGCCCAGACAAAACGTTTACCTCCAGCACCCTTACTAGTGACATGGCCACAAGGACAGACAGAGACAGAAAAATTTCTGACATCTCAGACTACTTGTCACCAAGTACTACCGACCTTTAAGCAGCTTTTTCTTCACCCTTTGTCAGAAAAATCACTCATTGAATGAGGACTGAGGGACAAAAAAGGAGAAGCGAGAGTTACTGGAGCTGCCGATAACACATCCACTGTATTATCTACTCTCCATTAAAAAAGGGGGGAGGAGGGGAATGGGTACAAGTGACTTATTTATATCTAAGTAGTAAGTCCGGTGCTAAGTTAACAATTCAGGACACTTGATGATAATCTCCCCTCCCATATTAATGGGTGGAAGTTTGTCGTTATCTATCGAGTTTGAATCATTAGAGTTTCACCTTATAATTAATTAAAATCCAATAATTAACTATTATCAATTTGTAAAGTCGGCTTAATATTAATTTACATTCAAGCTTAGATAATTATTCAAGGTTTTACTTTAGGAGGTTCGTTTTCATAGGTAACTTTTTCTTTGCTAATGGCACTGTATTATATTTCGAATGTACTTGAAAATAAGGCTAACTATATTAGATGGTTTGATTGGCTAGCCAGGAAGCAAGCATTTTCAATATAGGCAAGCTTGCAGTAAAAGTATATATTAAGTATACTACTTAAATAAAGTCCCAAGTTTATCTACTCTAATAGAGAATAATTTCCGGCATTTTGTTTGTTCTTGTTTACTTTGTGGCATGGGGGTGACGAATAAGACAGGAGAATACAGACAAATACATTATTAAAACAAGAAAAACAAGTTTAAAAACAAGGTAACATGAAAAAAAACATTTAGGATGAGTTTTTAAAAAATACTTAACGTTTTTGCCATAGTGTTCCGTCCGCCGTCTTTTTGCCAACTGGTAGCTGGCATATCATCGTGTCTTTCTTGAGCGTAAGAAAATTTCTATTTCCAGATAACTTGGACGAGTGCCTATTTAGTTATAGAATAAAAGTCGTTATGTTCGGATTTGTAAAATATTTAATTTACATTTTTTTTATTGTTAAAAAAGTTCTAACTTTTTTTTTTTTATAAAGTCCTAAGTTTATCTACTCTAATAGAGAATAATTTCGGGCATTTTTTTATCGTTAGTTTCCGGCATTTTGTTTGTTTTTATCGTTTACTTTGTAGCATGGGGGGTGACGTATAAAACAGGAGAATACAGACAAATACATAAATAAAACAAGAAAAACAAGTTTAAAAACAAGGTAACATAAAAAACATTTAGGATGAGTTTTAAAAAATACTTAACGTTTTTGCCATAGTATTTATATAGTATGACATAGTATATATATTGAATTCATTCAAAAACGTATCGCAAAAACAAAAACATATATATATATATATATATATATATATATATATATATATATATGTGTGTGTGTGTGTGTGTGTGTGTGTGTGTGTGTGTGTGTGTGTGTGTGTGTGTGTTTGTTTTCCGATACTTTTTGGATGCATTCAATTATTTATACGAAAGTGCATTTTTACTTAAATGCGAGTTGGGAATAAATTTCCCTTTGACCAATTTCATACCTCCAAATGAGGAGCGGCATATGTATGGTTAAAATACAATTAGTCCCTGACACGTGTTTCGTCGTCTAGGATTCATCAGAGTGGCTGTTATTTGTTTTTGCTTTTGCGATACGTTTTTGAATGAATTCAATTATTTACGAAAGTGTATTTTTACCTAAATGCGCGTTGGAAATCGTTGGTCACTATTCCAAAACAGGAAGATGTATTTATTTCACACTCACAGTATTCTATTCATGTGCTAATGTGGTACATCTTACACGTGTTTTGTTGAATAGCGGAAATTCATCAAACAATTCAACAGAGACAGATATGTCTTCATGGGAAAATAATAGTTTGAGAGATTTTTTTCCTTTGAATAATGAAAGGGTGAAGGAAAAATGCTGATGAAAGTAAATGGAATTTTTTTAAAGTTCACAAAAGCATCATAAGAATAAAAAATAAAAATCAACTATAAAAGTATATACTATTCTGAAACGAACAACAAAAAAGTACCTGATTCACCACTCACGAGGAGATATTTTTATCGCGTCATATTTGATTTCATATATATATATATATATATATATATATATATATATATATATATATATTATTTTGAAATAAATATGATTATTAAATATATATATTATTTTGAAATAAATATAATTATTATATATATATTATTTTGAAATAAATATAATTATTATGTATATATTATTTTGAAATAAATATAATTATTAAATATATATATTATTTTGAAATAAATATAATTATTATATATATATTATTTTGAAATAAATATAATTATTATGTATATATTATTTTGAAATAAATATAATTATTAAATATATATATTATTTTGAAATAAATATAATTATTAAATATATATATTATTTTTAAATAAATATAATTATTATATATATATTATTTTGAAATAAATATAATTATTAAATATGTATTATTTTGAAATAAATATAATTATTAAATATATATATTATTTTGAAATAAATATAATTATTAAATATATTATTTTGAAATAAATTTAATTATTCAATATATATATTATTTTGAAATAAATATAATTATTAAATATATATATTATTTTGAAATAAATATAATTATTAAATATATATATTATTTTTAAATAAATATAATTATTAAATATATATATTATTTTGAAATAAATATAATTATTAGATATATATATTATTTTGAAATAAATAATTATTAAATATATAATTATTTTGAAATCTACAGTCACATGTGTTTTGAACTTTCGTTCCTATCAGTATAGCAAATGATAATTGCAGCCAGTCGGGGACATATATATATATATATATATATATATATATATATATATATATATATATATATATATATACACGTAAATTTATTTCTTCGAACATACCATTTTTACATCATTTTTATGTCCCCAGGCGAAAATTACTATAAATATTTGATGCCACAAAACCTTATGTATAGAATCCTTACTCGAATTTTGACCAACGCACTTTATATTATTTTAGTCCTGGAAAATATTTAAAATATACGGCTTAACCCTTGGTGGTCTTAAAAAGAAATTTAAATTAAAAAACAAATTGCTTAATTGGTGTCTGATGACTAGGGATTATATTAAATGCAAATCTGAAATTTTCGAATTTTCATATCTCAAGTTCCACCCATAAAATCCCTTAACATATATCAAAATACTCTCCCCAAAACGAACAAAACCAAATATAGCCCACGTTAGTATCTCTTACGCCTAGTAACTGTGTTTAAAACTTCATCATAAGCTATTAATTAAAGAAGTGAATCGTGCACACACCAAATACATAACCACGTCTGGATACTTGACTTGAAATAGATAGGGATAACGAAGAAATGTGTTTCTTTACATGTTATAGAAATCAATATTGCCGCTGTTAGAAGAGAAAAAACCAATACGGGTCAAATGTTACAAGGAAGTTTATACACATGTTGACTTATCGGATATCGTAGTATGAAGCCACAAATAAGTGAAACTGCACTTTCGGAAACACCCAAATGATATAAAATGACATTACTTTCTTCAAGCATGAGTAAAAAAAAATATGTTCTGTTTTTAGTAGACTAGTGAATGTGGAGTGCGTCAGTGTAACTAAATATTCCGAATATTTTTAGACCAGGGCAACGCCGGATATATCAGATAAACAAACATTATACAAATAACCCGCGCATCTCTCTTTATCTCTCCCTCTCATTCTCTCTCTCTCTCTCTCTCTCTCTCTCTCTCTCTCTATATATATATATATATATATATATATATATATATATATATATATATTAGCTCAACAGATACACAAATAACAGGAACATCCCTTTCTCTCAATCTATACATATAATAAAATTATCTCTATGTTCCGCTCTTAATTCAGGAACAATAGTACATCATGTCGACTCATCTTTCGGCTAACATTCACATCTGTGGTTACGTCAATGTTCACAATGTGGAACGGTTAGCCCACTCAAACAAGACAGATGATAAAGGGAGTTTCTGTCATAATTTCTCCATTGCTTATGACCTCGCTCAGATTGTTTCACGAACCCACCCGTGTGCCCGACACTGATGGTCAGTGTGCAAGTCTCCTAAACCTTTTCCCAACAACTTGACCTTAGCTATGTTCATCTTCCGTTCTATCCCCACTGGGATCTTCCGACCACTCGGTTGTTTCAGTTAAGATAAAAACAAAATGTAATAAGTCCTCCGACATACTTCTCCATCTTATAATATATCGATACGCTATGGCTGACTGGGATAGCTTTCGTATATTTATATCAGATCTACCTCTGCGTTCCATGTTTAAAAAGAACGTGTCCTCTATAGTATCAGACCTGGCGGAATAGTTCATTGTAGGTATAGACCGCTTCATACACTCCAAAATATTCCAGCAAAAATCTAACAGCTAACCATGATTCTCTCCAGAATGTGCTGCTGCCATTGCGCACAGAAATCATTACTTCCATTGTTTCCAACATATTAGATGTACTGAGACTAAAGCCGCCTTCAAGACTGCCAGCAACCACTGTAAAAAAGTAAAAAAGAATGTGAGATAGTTGTATGCTCAGTTCGTTAAGTCCAAAGTAGCTGAGCAGCGGTTTGGTTCTCACCAGTTTTGGCAAATAACAAATAGGGTCCTGAATAGAAGTGTGTGATCTATCCCAATCATCAATGGACCTGAGGTAATCTCGCCAGCATTGAACAAAGCCAAATTCTTTACCAAAACTTTGCAGCTTATTCTACCCGATGCGATCGGGGCCGCCAAGCCCCCGTATTTCCTCCTGTGTCTGAAAACACGTTATGCGACATACAAATATCCATGCGGGATGTTGCTAAGCTAATCATAAATCTCGATTCTAGTAAAGCAACTGGCCCTGACGATAACCTATTATAGTGCTGAAAAAGCTTCAAATATAACTAGCTCTAATACTTACAAAGCTGTTTAAGCGTTGTTTTAAGGAGAATTGCTTCTCAACAGTTTGGAAAACCTCATCAGTATGTCCCGTATTAAACAATTCAAGTAATCGGTCATCTCCCTCAGAATACAGACCAATCAGTCTCCCATGCGTCATGGGCAAGTTGTTAAATAGAGAAGTAGTTAACCACCTCAGCAAAAATAACCTCGTCAGTGACATGCAATATGGTTTCCGTTCTGCTAGATCTACAGCAAATGTGCTAACAATTATATCTCATAGGATTAGTGTATCTCTCTGCAGAATCTTCCTTTCTAGGCAAATTGATATTTCAAAGGCCTTCGATATGGCATAAAGATACTACTTCAAAAAGTATCCAGCTACAGTATAACTGGAAATGTCTTTTCAGTTATTAAATCATTTCTCTCTGATAGGGTCATACGAGTAGTGGCCGATGAGCAGAAATCAGAAGCTCACACTATTAATGCTGGAGTCTCTCAGGGATCCATTCTTGATCTCCATCAATGATCTCCCAAATCACATCATAAGAACATTTATGTCGACGACACTACCATCTATGGCAACACTTCAAAAGCTGTAAACGACAAAGTTCTCTCTGATTCTCTCTCCTCTGATCTTAATCACGTGGTACAATGGGGAAAGATGTGGCTGGTTAATTTTAATGAATCTAAAACCAAGCTTCTATCTTTCCATCATCAATGCTTTGATCTCCGTCTGGTATCAATCGAAATGAATGGCTCCCGTTTTGGGGAGGGCGCATGTTTTGACAAGCTTCTATGTCTGATCTTTACTCCTGATCTGAAATGGAGTACGTACATAAAATCCTTTGCCAAAGTTGCTGGGAAAATGGTAGGATAGTTCTACCGCTGCAGTTGATATCTCACTGCTGTTTTAATTCTCTACCTGTATGAAAGCCAAGTACGCCCAAAGACAGAGTTCTGTTGCTACATCTGCGTATGAGCTGCTAGCAGCTTATTCTGCCTTGGCAGAGTCCAAAATAGACTTCGTAACCTAGTGGAGGATGCCTGTAGAACTCTCTTTTCAACTGACTACAATATGGTCGTCTTCGAGTCCAACATGAACAAGTTCTTGATTAAGTTATCCGGAAGTAGAAATCTTCTTTCACCCTAGAAAGACATGCTAGCTACAAGTTGACAAACAGACGGAGAACGGAATCTTCTAGCGCAACAACGTTAAGTATTTTTTTAATTTTTTATTTTATTTTATTTTTTAAACTAATCCTAAATGTTTCTTTCTATGTTACCTTGTTTATAAACATGTTTTTTCGTGTTTTATTTATGTATTTTGTCTGTATTCTCCTGTATTATCCGTCCCCCCTTCATTCTACAAAGTTAAACAATAAAAATAAACAAAATGCCGGCAACTAACGATAAAAGAAAAAATGCCGGGAATTATTCTAATAGAATAGATAATGTTAGGACTTTATAAAAAAAAAAAAAAAGTTAGAACTTTAAAAAAAAAAAAAAAAAGTTAGAACTTTTTTTTTTTAAACAAAAAAAAATGTAAATTAAATATTTTCACACATCCGACCGTAACGACTTTTATACTATAAATAGATAGGCACTCGACCAAGTTATCCGGAAGTAGAAATCTTCTTTCACTCTAGAAAGACATGCTAGCTACGAGTTGACAAACAGACGGAGAACGGAATCTTCTAGCGCAACAACGTTAAGTATTTTTTTATTTTTTATTTTATTTTATTTTTTAAACTAATCCTAAATGTTTCTTTCTATGTTACCTTGTTTATAAACGTGTTTTTTCGTGTTTTATTTATGTATTTTGTCTGTATTCTCCTGTATTATCCGCCCCCCTCATTCTACAAAGTTAACCAATAAAAACAAACAAAATGCCGGCAACTAACGATAAAAGAAAAAATGCCGGGAATTATTCTAATAGAATAGATAATGTTAGGACTTTATTTAAGTAGTATACTTAATATATACTTTTACTGCAAGCTTGCATATATTGTAAATGCCTTCTTCTTGCTGGCAAATCAAACCATCTAATATAGTTAGCCTTATGTTCTAGTACATTCGAAATATAATACAGTGCAAAGAAACAGTTTCTTATGAAAACGAACCACCTGAAGTAAAACCTTGAATAATTATCTAAATTCGAATGTAAATTAATATTAAGCCGACTTTACAAACTGATAATAGTTAATTATTGGATTTTAATTAATTATAAGATGAAACTCTAATAATTTAAACTCGATAGATAACGACAAACTTCCACCCATTAATATGGGAGGGGAGATTATCATCAAAAGTGTCCTGAATTGTTAACTTAGCACCGGACTTACTACTTAGATATTAAGTAAATCACTTGTACCCATTCCCCCCACTTTTTTTTATTTTTTTTTTAATGGAGAGTAGATAATACAGTGGATGTGTTATCGGCAGCTCCAGTAACTCTCGCTTCTCCTTTTTTGTCCCTCAGTCCTCATTCAATGAGTGATTTTTCTGACAAAGGGTGAAGAAAAAGCTGCTTAAAGGTCGGTAGTACTTGGTGACAAGTAGTCTGAGATGTCAGAAATTTTTCTGTCTCTGTCTGTCCTTGTGGCCATGTCACTAGTAAGGGTGCTGGAGGTAAACGTTTTGTCTGGGCTGACGTTATCTGCCTGATAGTCAGGGACCCGAACCTTGGATTAACCACTAAGGAGGCTGTCCTATCAGCAGGCGCAAAGTACTGGGACTGCTGTATTGCCATTTGGTGAGTGGATCTGGACCATGCAGTAGTCTCTTGTGGGGCCTCTCGATGCCATACTAGTGGGTAATTGTTACGGCTTTACCTTTTCGTGTGCCACAAAAAAAAAAAAATTTCCTGTCTTTTTCTCTCTTACTTTCCCTCTCTGTACTGCTCTAACCAAGTATGCCGGCCTATTCCAGAAATCCCCAAACCTCAACATGAAATATCTCCAGAATAAAAACTCGATTAAACCTAGAACCCCATCTTCCAACGTAGACCCCTACTACCAGGTCTCCTTCTTCAACATAAGGGGTCTACGTTCCAACCTTCCAGAGGTGTAAACTCAATTACAGGAGACGAAACCGGACATATTCTTTCTAAGTGAAACTGGAATAGGGCCGACGACTTCCCTAGATGAGTTCATAATTAACGGATACTCAAATTTAACAGCTAAATCTGACCCCCAAGATCGCCATGGGCATGGAATATGTGCCTACATTAAGGATGGCTTCCCGTGTGGCAGGGATATCTCTAGAGAAGATCCTAATTTACCCTATATGTGCTTCAGGGTTGCACTTGCTAACACCACTGCATTTATATTTGCCCTCTATAGGCCCCACAACAGCGGAGTTACTATCTTTAAGAGCATATCTGAGAAAATAGACCACATACTGTCTTCACATCGCTCGGCTAACATCCACATATGTGGTGACTTCAACGTCCATAACGTGGAATGGCTGACCCATTCTAATAAGACAGATGATGAGGGGGGGTTTTGTCATGATTTTGCCATTGCTTATGATCTCACTCAGATTGTTCGCGAACCCACCCGTGTGCCCGATACACCCGGTCAATATGCAAGCCTCTTAGACCTTTTTCTCTAAACTTCCCCTGAGCTATGTTCATATTCCGTTCATTCTCCTCTAGGATCCTCCGACCACTCCATCGTATCAGTTAAGATAAAAACGAAATTTAAGAAGCCCCCAGACGTACCCCTCCACCGTACTGTATACCGATACTCTATGGCTGACTGGGATAGCTTCCGTACATTCACATCTGATTTTCCTCTGCACTCCATGTTTAAAAAGGATGTGTCCTCTATAGTATTAGATCTGACCGAATGGTAAATTGCAGGCATAGACCAATTCATATCATCTAAAAAATTCCAACAAAAACCTAACAGCCAGCAATGGTTCTCCCCAGAATGTGCTGCTGCTATCGCGCACAGAAATCACTTTTTCCATAGCTACCAACGGAATAGATGCACTGAGACTAAAGCTGCTTTTAGGTCTGCCAGCAACCACTGTAAAAGAGTAATAAAAAATGCAAGAGAGCTATATGCCCAGTCTGTTAAATCCAAAGTAGCTGATCAGCGGCTTGGATCCCACCAGTTTTGGCAAATAACAAATAGGATCCTGAACAGAAGTGTGCGTTCTATCCTAACCATTATCAATGGACCAGAGGTCATCTCGTCAGCGTCAGACAAGGCCAAACTATTTGCAAAGAACTTTGCAGCTAATTCTACCATATGCGACGAAGGCCATCAACTCCCCATATTTCCTCCTATAACACAGAACAAGCTAGGTAACATACAAATATCCGTGCATGAGGTCGCCAAGCTAATAAAGAACCTAGATTCCAGTAAAGCAACTGGCCCTGATGGCATCCCAATTATAGTGTTAAAAAAGCTTCAACCAGAACTTGCTCCCATACTTACGAAACTATTTAAGCGCTGCCTTAAGGAGAAGTGCTTTCCGACTCCCTGGAAGACCTCATCAGTTTGCCCTGTATTTAAGAATTCAGGTGATAAGTCATCTCCCTCTCAATACAGACCTATAAGTCTCCTGTGTGTTATGAGTAAGTTGCTGGAATCCATATTAAATAGAGAAATAGTCAACCACATCAGCAGGAATAACCTTCTTAGTGACACACAATATGGTTTCCGCTCTGCAAGATCTACCGCAGATGTGCTGACGGTTATATCCCACAGGATTAGTGAATCTCTTGACAAAGGCTTCCTTTCTAGGGCAATTGCTCTCGACACATCAAAGGCCTTCGACAAGGTATGGCATAAGGGTCTACTTCACAAGATTTCCAGCTACAGTATAACTGGAAATGTTTTCTCAATCATTAAATCATTTCTCTCCGATAGGCTCATAAGAGTAGTGGTAGATGGACAAAAATCGGAGGCCTGCAATATAAATGCTGGAGTCCCTCAGGGGTTAATCCTGGGCCCAACTCTCTTCCTGATCTACATCAATGACCTCCCTAAACACAAACTTAAATCATTCGTTGACATCTATTCTGATGACACAACAATCTACGGCAACACATCAAAGGCTGTAAATGACAAAGTTCTCTCTGATTCTCTCTCCTCTGATCTCGAGCGCGTGGTTCAGTGGGGGAAGATGTGGCTGGTTACCTTTAATGCATCTAAAACCAAACTCCTATCCTTACATCATCAACGCTCTGATCCCCATCTGGCATCAATTGTGATGGATGGCTCTCGTCTGGGTGAGGCCTAGTGTTTTGACAAGCTTCTGGGTTCGACCTTTACTCCTGATCTGAAATGGAACACGTACATCAAGTCTGTTGCCAAGGTCGCTGGAAAGATGGTGGGATCCTTCTACCGCTCCAGAAGATATCTCACTACGGATGCAATTCTCTATCTATATAAAAGCCAAGTACGTCCAAGGATGGAATACTGTTGCCATATCTGGCAGGAGCTGCTAAAAACAGCCAATCCTGCCTTGACAGAGTACAAAATAGACTTTGTGGCTTAGTGGGGGATGCCCTTTTCTCTACCCTGCAATCTCTCTCCCACAGAAGAGACGTTGCGAGCCTGTCCTTGTTTTATCGTTATTTCCATGGCAGATGCTCGTCTGAACTCCAATCTCTGGTCCCCCCTCGCCAATCTTTCACGAAAAACACCCGTCTAGCTGAATCCACTGTGAAAAATTTCCCCCACTCTATATCTGTGCCTAAATCAAAACGCAGATTCCATGAACAAAGCTTCTTTCTTATAACTGCACGCCTGTGGAACTCTGTTCCGTCTGCCTGCTTCCCTCCGGACTACAACTTGGTTGTCTTCAAGTCCAATGTTAAAAAATTCCTACTGAACTGCCCCCTTAAGTAAACATATATCAGCAAATCTCCTCACTAACGTAATGTACTTGCAATAACCCTTATCCCTGAGTGGCTTCCGGGCCTTGATAAATGGTGATCACTGTGTAAAAAAAAAAAAAAAAAAGTAGCCGTTCCTTAATTAATCCAATTTATCCAAACTATTAAAAATTACTACATTTCCCCACTGACTACCGTACACTCGTTAACCTTTACCCTCAAGTGGCCTCCGGGCCTGGATAAGTGCTGGCCCCTTTCTAAATAAAACACACATATAGGCGCTACATAGAATAGCAATATGATCACGCTTCCTTGCCGAAAGCAAATGCATTTTAAGTCACTTTAATTCAATTTCATAATTTACTATTTTTATTTCGTCCAACCTGACTCTCACAAAATAATCTTAGAGGAAAAGAGCGAAATTTTAACTCACTACTACTATTCTCCCATCAAGCAGTGAGAATTCCGTCATTTTCTTCCCGTTTTTTAAATACGTAGTATTGTCTATCATCAAAAATGACTTCCCTTAGCAAATACGATCCGCTAGCTCTATCTTTGTAACTTATTTTTACGTTATGTTTTGCTGATTACAGTCCTATCTGAGGAATACTAGAATATAATTGCCTGAATAAACATTGCACCTCGTTCCCTTCTATTCACTTAAATACTTTCGATTAAACAAGACATTCTTAATTTATAATATTATGTTTTTAAACAATATTACCCATGAAACCAGGTTCGTTCCTGGATATTAAAATACGAATATAAACTACAATTTTTTTTTTTACTTTCATACCGATTCGTTACAACTGAAAACAGGAAATATTTTATCTGAAATATAAGAAATTATCTTTCAAGTTGATGGATATACTATGAATTGTATATTGGTACTTTTGAGTGAAATTCTTCTTCTTAATAGTTAAAAAATTTGATCATACATTAAAATTATCGAATATTTTATTGCTATTATATTTCACAAAATGCGTAATGATTGTTTCGTGTTCCTGACATATTCACAGATGTATTCTCTACAGTATAGGAACTGCTAGATCCGTCTGTTAATATGCTGAAAACCAACACAATTTTGAAAGTTCTTTTGGTTTAATGCTATATGATATATATATATATATATATATATATATACATACATATATATATCATATATATATCATATATATATATACATATATATATCATAAATATATATATACACATATATATACATATATACACATATATATATATACATATATACACACATGTATATACATATATACACACATATATGTACATATATACACATATATACATATATATACACACATATATACACATATATACACATATATATGCACATATATATACATATATATACGTATATATACATATATATACGTATATATACACACACATATATATACATATATATATATATATATATATACACATATATATATATGATGGCAGCAAATTCGTTTTCGAACATTGCCATTACTTGATATAGCACAAAAAAGATATACAGAAACACGAAAAAAAATCAGTGATGGGCGCACGAAGGTGGCTTTTAAGCCCTGCAAAACTCTGGCATTCTTTTGCACACATTGTGCAGACATGTGTGCCACTTGATGGTCACCTCTGTGTATAATCAAATGCCGCTTCAAACCACCTGTCGTTTTGTACGTCCGCCCGCAGTTGACACAGATTATATCTAGCAACACAAGACTGCTTTGTGGCTCACTGTGCTGATGAGTCGTCTGGTGGCTTATCAGCCCAGCTCTGCTCAGACATAATCTTCTGCACACCTCACACTCCAAACCAATTTGGCGCCTCCGCCCATCAACTGCTCCTTTCACTCTCCCTTTCCGGATATCACGTTTCAGCTGCCCATACTGAGTTTGATATGCCTCAAACTTGCCCACATCTCCCTGTAAGGTCCTTCTCCACTCTCCATGATTCAAAACAAGACTCTCCCAGGTTCTTTCATCTATCTCACATATTTTTAAGGTGGACCTCAAACAATCTTTGAATCTCATTTTAGGCTTTTGAGCCAGACGTCTTCCTTCGGCGAGCTCGCCATAAAGGAGTCGTTTGGGAAATTGACTGCCTAACATCCTCACCACATGTCCACTCCATCTCAGTCTATGTTTGATAATGTGAGCTTCAATGCTTAGACATTGGGTCCGTTCAAGCACCTCTACATCACTGACATACATTTTCCAACCCACACCTAAGATTCGCCATAGGCAAGTCTGGTGAAACTGTTCGAGGCGTCTCAAATGCTTCCTGTATGTTGTCCAAGTTTCACAGAAGAGAGCAGAGAGAACGCATGCAGCATAAACCTTAATCTTTGTTGGCAGCGAGATCCCATGACGGCTCCCTAAATGCCTGTCCAACTTTCCAAAGGCATCACTTGCCCTGCTGATCCATAATGATACCTCATCATTCAGGGCACCGGACAGATATAAACTGATGGCTCATAGTATAGCATGCCTGGAGCAGGCTGATACATTAAGATTGATAGTCAGGCCCAATGTGCTGCAGGCAACTGCAAAGGCGTCCACAAGATGCTGCATATCAGGCACCGTATGAGCCACCAGATCACAGTCATCCACATAGAGCAAGTCACGGATCATTTTGGTGAGTACCTTTGTACTTGCATTGAATGCCTATTGTTGAACAACCCCCAGTAGTTCGGTAACGAATGTAGCCACCATCAGAACAACCCCCAAATGCTATCCGAAAGACCATGGTTAAATACAACGCAAAGAGTGTGGGTGCTGGAATGTCTCTCTGTTTAACACCATTTTCTACTGAGATAGGATCAGCCAGCTCCCCCCAACGTTGATCACAGCCTTCATAACATCGTGGAAGAGCTTTAAGATGGTTACAAACTTGTCAGGACAGCCAAGTTTTTTCAGAATCTCCGACAAAGCATCCCTATTGACTGTATCAAAGACCTTGGTTAAATCGGTGAACACCTGGTACAGACCCTTTTGTTGTTCTATACATTTCCCCTGTAGTTGCCTGGCTGTAAAAATCATATCCACTGTCCCTCGACATCTTCTGAAACCACACTGCGACTCAGGCAAAACATTGTCAGCAATGTGCTCCAGCATTCTGTCTAGCATGATCCTACAGAGCACCTTACTGACTACTGACAGCAAAGAGATGCCCCGATAGTTTCCACATTCATCTCTGGTACCCTTCCCCTTGTATAACACCACCATCAATTCATTCCGCCAATCCTGCGGAACACACTCATCCCGCCAAGCAGTCTGCAACAAGTCCGCTAAGCGTTGCATCATCTTGGGTCCAGAACATTTAAAGACCTCTGCATGCAAACGATTCAGGTCAGGAGACTTTCCATTGTTCAGCTTATGAACAGCTGCTTCAACCGCCTAGAGCGAAGGGACCTCTGTCAAGATATCCCTGACTGTATTGCTAGGAATCGACCTAACAAACTCCTGATCAACGTAAGAAGGCCTGTTCAGGAGGTCAGCGAAATGCTCCCTTTATCTATGAAAAATATCGGTAGGGTCTCGAAGAAGATCCCCACTATCCCTCGAGCGCAAAGGAGTGATAGGTGATCTGGATGGTCCGTAAACCGCACACAGTAGGCTGTATAAGACCTTGGTGTTGTTTGAATCCGAGGCAAGCTGTATCACTCAGCTTTACGCCTCCACCATTCATCCTGCATGTTTCGTAACCTCCTCTGCACCTCACGCTTGATTGCCTTAAAATTGTCTCTCAATCGATCTTGCTCACAATCCGTCAAACCACTCCCGAGATAAACATGCAATGCCCTGGCCTTTGAATCAAGCAGAACTTGAATTTCAGTATCATTCTCATTTAACCAATTCTGATGTTTACGCTCACAATAACCTAATACTCTCTCACATACCTCATAGACAGACTCCTTAAAAGCAGGCCAAGTGTTTTCACAGTCAATCTCTTCCATTTCCTAAACTAGTTTCTCCCTCACAATATTGTTCCTTAGACGGTCAACATTAAGTCGCTTTGGGATAACCACACCAGGTCCCCTCATCTTGGGCTTCACAACACACTTAACCTTTGCACGGACCAAGTCTATCAAGTGCCATTGTTTGGAACCAGGATGCATCCAAGTCATCTTGTATTTGTCTTTCTGCTGAAACACGGTGTTACCGATTTTAAAACGCATCTCTGAACAAAACTGCAACAACATCAGACCATTGCTATTACACTTGCCCACTCCATGTTTACCCAGCACATCCCAGGTTTCAAAATCTCTTCCTACCCTAGCATTAAAATCTCCAAGAATGAAGATCTTCTCAGCAGAAGGAATGCGTCTAACTACACTGCACAAAGCAAGGTAGAAGCAACCTTTCCATCTTCTGTTGCATCCATAGTGGATGCATAGACACTCAAAAAAGTTGTATAATGACCATTTACTAGAGGTAACCTCATAGTCCTGATCCGGTCACTCACACTTTTTTGCATGTTCTTGTCGAACTTGCAGGGGGGGGGGGCTTTCTCACTACAATTTATAGAAAGCCGACATTTACTGGCCTATATGTGAACTGGTTGTCTTTTGTACCTAAATCACGTAAGGTCGGCTTAATTAATACTTTGGTACATAGATGTTGAACTCGATAAGATCAGGGAAATATTCATCAATAATGGTTATCCTGTTGACCTTATTGATGACTGTATTTTCAAAAAGGTTGCGGATTTTAAATCCCCTAAATAGTTTGGACCCTTGAAATGCCCGGTTTATTTGAAATTACCGTGGATTGGGGAGGGGAGTAATAGAATTTCCAAACAGATTCGAAGAAGTATTTACGACAGCTTCAATTCGGTGTCCTTGCGTTTGGTACATACTACGAGACCTGCTTTTCCGTCTTTTCGCAAGGATAGTTTGCCTTGCATCCAAAATAGTAATAGTGTATATCAGTTTAGATGCCAGTGCGATGCTGGTTATGTTGGGCGAACATCCTTGCACCTTTTGACTCGTATAAACCAGCATGTTCCATCGAAGATCAGACAAGGGAGGATGGGGTCTGGTGGTCTCCCTCCTTCTGTAGCCTTGGACTCTGCTATTGGCCAGCATTTGGTTGACAACCCGTGCTGTGCCGATAGATATAAAATAGATTGGTTCGAGGTGCTACATAGAGCGGACTCCAAAAACCATTTAAAGATTTTGGAGGCCGTCTCTATTGCGGTGCGTCAACCTTCTTTGTGCCGGCAAAAAGAAACATCAAACGCATTGTTTCTCTTTGGGGAACTTTGAATTTTTTCTCCCGCTTTTTTTTTCTCCCTCGTTGTGCCAATATTTTAATCGTTTTTAAACGTAAATAAATTTAATTAAAGTCCCCGTACTTTTGGCACATTTAATAAGTTCCCCATTAGAACTCTTTATTTTCGACACAATATTATTTAGGTTGCTATCGATTTTCTCCTGACGAGATGATAGCCGAAAGAGCTCTCGAGAAACTTCCGCCTATTACTTTTTTTAAAACTATATATATATATATATATATATATATATATATATATATATATATATATATATATATATATCCAGAGACATATGTTTTGTCGTGGTCGGTGTGTGTATGCCATAAATAAATAGTGTAATGAAAATTGGTTCTTATTTGTATTTTCCTATGAAACTTGTTTTTATTTCACAAACTTAAACATGAAATTCAATGGTTATTCTCGTTAAAAAGAAATATTGCATCGATGCACAATCGAACACCTTAAATGTGCCACGATTGATTTCTGCATCACTGCTTCGTTGCGACCTTTCCTCCTCCGCTTTTTTAACACTATGCAATAAAACAAATAACCTTTCAATACTTGTAGGATCTCAAGAAATTCCACGCATGTTTGCATAATTGAAATTACGTTTTATTTTTGTAAATTTTAAATACAATGAGACATATGAATGTTAGTTTTAATTTCATTTATTTATTTCACTTCTGAATGTTTGAGATGACGATTGGTTATTTAAATTATTTGGATAACACTCAAGGTGAGAACAGTAGTCCGAAGAATCCAAATAATTCAATTATTTATTTCACTTTTCTTCATCCCCAAACAAAGTATATTGCCACTGAATCAGAAGAGACTAGACTTATAGCGAGAAACGTGGTTAAAGAGTTGGGCAGTGACATGCTTGTTTACATTATATTTAACTTTATTCATAGTGGCACGGCCGTTGAACCAGCCAATGGGGAGGAAATCTGAAAAACCAGGTGTCTGCGGAAAAAAAAACTATTAGAGTATGAAATTTTTTTAACATCTTGAGAACTTTACAGCGAATCATCGGATTTTGCTGAGTGTCGAGTTTGTCGGCGATATTTTGATTGAGATTGTTTTAATACAGTACATACAGCGAAGCACAATACGTTGTAAGTACTTATAAAACAACCACTACAGAGATGCGACAGTGGGTGGAGATCGGCAGAAAGTACGAGATCTAGTAGATTAAAAATTCATTGTTGCACATTGATCAAGAGAGAGAGAGAGAGAGAGAGAGAGAGAGAGAGAGAGAGAGATCAGTGGTCAATACAATTAGCTAATTTCACAAGAGTTTTAAGAAGGTTCCAACAACTCTCTGAGAGAAGTTGATGAATATAGATGAATTTTATTTTTTCTTTTGCAGTAATTATGCAGTAAGCAGTATCTATATATTGATAGGATAGCGTGTGTATTATTTATTTTGTGTGTCACGCTTATATCCGTGACTATCGTTTAATTTTTATGAACTTCCATTTCTTGTAATAAACAATTTTACCAAGAAGTCTTCAGAAGTTTTCGTTTCGGTTTCGATTATAGCTGATTGCACTCAAGCCATCTATTTTCTATTACAATAGAAAAATGCGAGTATGAAAAATAATATGGTTCAGCTTAAACATGGAAAAGTAAAGGACTGGTTGTTAAAATTGGAAACGCAAAGGACAAGATATTCTAGTAAAAAAATATAATAAATTTATAACATTAAGAATTGATTACGTAATGTTATAAATTAAAGTTGACAAGAAAATTCTTAACGCTGCAATATTTTAAGTTATAAATTTATTATAGTTTTTACTAGAATATTTTGTTCTTTTTTTCAGTTTTAACAAGTAGTCCTTTACTTTTCCATGTTTAAGCTTAACCATATTACTTTTCATGTTCGCATTTTCTATAGTAATCCATGATTTTTTCAGGCTTCCATTAAATTCACTCGTTCTTTGTTTAAGTACAGTCTTATCTTTGCCTCCATAAACACATGTGTAATAACACTCATCTGCTTGCAACAAAATCCCCAATTATCTTTCTTTCATGCTTTCATTCTGTCTGTTTCATTTGTTACTTCTCTTTTCGAATTAGTAGCAACAGTAGTCGCTGAAACGACGTGGTTGCTACGGAAACCCCTCATAAAAAGTGTCGCTCACCTCTTTACATATTTTTACGATTTTGAACACCAGTAAATTCATCACAAATTTTTGCTTTACTGAACGAAAATTGAAAAAATAAATTCATAATATAGCTGAGAAGGTCATTTATGAACTGTAATAATTGTTTGAAACTTGGTCGAAAAATGAGTGAGCGGTGAAGTTTTAAAGCAGTTCTAAAGACTAAAACCGCCACTTAACTATATATTTATACACTAGCGTGTTTGAATGATAAATAATTTTTTCATAAATTTTAGTTTCGGTTTCGATTATAGCTGAACGAACTTAAGTTATATATATATATATATATATATATGTATATATATATATATATATATATATATATATTCATAAGTTGTGGTTTCAGTTGCAATTCAAGCTGATGCACTCAAATCATATGGATATATTTTTTTTATTTTTGAAATCGTAATTTTATAATATATAAACACCGAGAGAACATTAACTCTTTGATAATATAAACGAAATCTGAAAAAAATTAAATATACCACTTTACGACCGGGTCACGCCGGGCGTCTCTGCTAGCTTAGGTAAATACTTTTTCAGTTTTAACAAAAGAGCTACAATAATATCAGAGTGTCTCCAATTACACTGAACATCTACAGAATTCCAACATCAATATATTACATATGAATGAGTGCCCTGTGGAATTTCCGCATGTCCCGTTAATATAGATTTTAAAAATAAAATATTTAATACGCTATTTATAAGCGAGGGAGACCTACTGGCTTACACGAAAATGCATTAGTATCAACAACGTTTTCTACATATATACAGTATGTAAAATTTAATGTTAATATAGCTATTTCTCAATAGAAAATGAATGTCAGGATTAATGTTATTAAATAAAATGGCTCTTTCTTCTTCAGTAAAAAATAATTATGCCAGCTAAACTATATTTAAATTAAATGAATGTGTTTCTATCTATTTATATAAATATTTAATTCGGTTATAGTGAATATAGCCAGCTCTTTTTGACTTCCGATTTCTGTTTCGGAAACGGTACGATGGTGATAAGCAAGATATGGTTCCTTCTGATTGATGATTAATATCAGATAACGTAAAAGTCCCATTTACCCATGTTTAGAATGGCTTTCTTGTCCGCTTGACTATGTCTAATTATCCAATGGACAGCAAAAACCGGATGTCAAAAGGAGCAGTCCATCTTGACTGGAAAAAAAAAAATTCTCACCGAAAAATCAATATCAACTTAATATCCTACAAATAAATCAAACCAATACTATTTTTTATGTGTTTATTTAAAACACTATTGTTTTAATGAACGGGCGAGAAAATTCGATTTTGAAACAATTCATTTTAAAATAAGTAAAGTCAAAATTGTTTATCTTTTCTAATCGGATGATCTCATTTGTTTTGAGTTTGTGTGAAAGGTGATAACGTACGTACGAATATAAAAATATTATGTTTTAATTCATGCAGATTTCTTATTTATTATTATAGAGCCGATTCTCTATTGGTTATTATCTAATATATAATAATGATTTCAAAATTTATTTCAAAAATATTACTTAGGTTCCATCCACTAGAATCGAAACCTAAACGTTTAGTGTTCTAGTCTTGACCATATTTATCACTCCGGCATCGTCACCGTCTGAGCTATTGTTATGGCTCGCAAGTAGTCACAAAGAACGAAACAACGGAGAACAGGTTAAACATGAAAAGTTACAAAGGAAAGGTTACAAACGAACAGTGTAGGTAATTCACCGAGCATGCGAGAGTCGCTCTGGAATTAGATCCCCCGCCTGGGATTATCATGCGTAAAGTGTATATGGACGATGGATTAGTTCATTTGGAGGGTTGTTCACCTACAACAGCTATCGACAATTAGATACGGAAAGTTAAAAAAAATAAGCTACTTTGAGTTATGAATGGTTAATTTTGTTCCACATGTCCAAATCCCCTATATATCAGGTTTTAAGTCTGTAGGTCAAAACTTCAAAAAAGAGTTTGGTAGAAATTTTCTACACATACACAGACAGGGTCACTTAGAGAGAGAGAGAGAGAGAGAGAGAGAGAGAGAGAGAGAGAGGGGGGAGAGAGGGGAGAGAGAGAGAGGAATACATTTGTGTGCTAGAGCATTTCATCCTAAAAGCTACGCAATTATGCACAATGTAAAATATACATAAATAGGACTGTCACAAAAAATGAATAATTAATTAATGAAAGCCCGTTTTTTCAAAAGAATATGCAAATTAGTTAACTTTTATGAAATTGCTCGCATATTCATGACTGACTATAATAAGTTTGTTGTAATAATTTTAAATAGAAAAAGTAGGCTTTTAATATCAATGTAAGTGCGACGAAAAAGTCAATTTTATATAGGTCACTGACTTCTTGAAAACAAAACATGAGTTTGAATACAGGTTGTATAATATAGAAGGAAAATATTAACTAGAAAAGGCGTTAAAAATGGTAGTTTCACTCGAGGACTCTTCCCGAAAGCACTCGCTATACAAACACTCAATTTGAGGCCGACATAAATATTATTATTACGAAGGTCACGGTCAAGCACAAATCATTAAAAACATTTCTCAACATATCACATTTATTAAAAGTTGTATTAGATGGTTGGAAATTATTTAGACATTGATTGATACTGTTGATTTTAGGAGAAATCTGATACCCGGTATGTTTGGTCAAGAGTTCATTCAGTGCGTAATCAATGACGAAAAATATTTTATGAAAGTTTTATGAAATGTTCACAAAAATAAATATAAGAATAGGATTTTTAAAAACTATAAAAATAAATAATATAAGTAAAATAATATATGTAAGTAACGCGATCCCGTAGAAATCCTATGTTTTTTTGTCAATATCGATATGTATATTAACATTCATTAAAGAAATAATCAATGTATGTCAGAGAAGGACAGTGATTCTTTATTTTTTCCTGGAAAATAATTGACATTGTCAGATATTCTTTAACCAAATTATGGAAAGAACTTGCGAGAATTGTATATGGCCAAAAAAGAATCACGAGACTCCTTCTTGTCTGCACTAAGGAAATCACCAGAGATAATCACAGAGACGATAATCTGTCAGAGAGCCATCGCCATTTTTGGTATCTCGTGCATGCTCACCCAGAAGACAACTCAAGCGAAGGAATATCACATGACTCGCAGAATGCATCCCTAGAGTTCAAGGCTTCACGGGCTTCGAAAACTCAAGAGATAGGTCTGCATTCATTAGGTGGTACGGCATGGGAGGGGTTTCCAGTTCGAATATGACACCGTCTAAAGCCTTTGTTAAAGAAGTTCGATAAGTTGACTCTGCAGGAAGGCTAGATTCCACAACGAGGCTTTTCTTGAAAAAAAATTGACTCATCGGACCTATATCACGAAAAAAAAAAGAAGTTGCCTGCTCATAAGTCTATGAAAGATAAAATTACCCTTGCTCTTTGTGGCAATGCCGACGGTGAGTTTAAGGTTAAGCCTCTACTGGAGTATCACTCAGAGAATCATCGAATCTTCATTTCTACAATGTGCTAAAATAGAAGCTTCTAGTGATGTGGAGAGCTAATCCGAAAGTCTGGGCAATGAAGTAATTCTTAGTCGAGTGAATTAACTTCACGTTGAATCCAATTATTAAAAATACCTGTTAAATGTCTGTTGGTGTTAATCAACGCTCTTGTACTCGCAGATGATATTTCCCCAAAATATTTCTTTAGAGTTGAATGTAATAATCAAAGAAGAAAGCGAATCACTGGCATCATCAGTGAGAAAGTCGTGTTAGTCGATGGTACCCCACGCCATGTGAAAGATATCCGGCCTGCCCTAAATACGGACCAGTTGGCGAGTAGCAGTAATAGTGAATCATCCAACGATGACCTGTGGATCCGACCTATTCCCCGTGATGGTACAACTGCGAACCCCAACGCTGACGCCGATAGTTCCAGCACCCCTTCTAAGAGCTCCGATGAGGATGAAGAAGGCCAGCCTGCTGGTATGACTATCCACCCTAACGCTGATGCCAATGGTTCTGATACCTCTTCTGAGAGCTCCAATGAAGATGAAGTAGTCCAGCCAATCCCCCTTCGTAGGAGTGCCCGCAACAAACGACCACGTCCACCATGCCACACGTGTGGTCTGGAGACCAGGGGGGGATGTAGAGTTGAATGTAATAATCAAAGAAGAAAGCGCCCGCGCGTGTGTGTATTATGCGGTTATACAACTTACCTTCGGATGAGATCTGATAGAAAGAGAAATTAAAGATGTCAGCCATGAATTTATAAGTGTAGTCTCGTGGAATCTCACAAGATCTCATCTTCCACTGCATACGTATGCAAATGGAATGGGGTCAGTTTTCTAATAAAATGCCTGCTGGCAGAGGTGGTTGGCAGAACACGTGCTGAAAGTTGAGGGAGGAAGTTGGCAGTGACGAATTCTAGCTGAACTTTTGCTTATTGTATTTATTGTATTTTGTTTTGCTGTTGACCATTTAACTGCAATTTCTTCTTCGCGGTTTTTTTCCTTCCACCTAACACCACCTCTCTTCTGCAGCTCATGGACTAGCAAGTGGTTTCTAGTTTCAAGAAGCTGTACACGAAACTTTAAGCGATAAGTTTAAATTACTGACAGCACCATCGTCATCTCTCGTGAATTTCGAAAGGAACATTTCGATATTGTGATATACCTCCGACTCATAGATGAAGCTTGACAGAAGTTTTCGTACCTTGAACTCTTTGTGGAAAAAGCTGTGTCCTGATGCGCTCTCCACACGAAACTTTGAAAATATTGAGGAAGGCGAAGCAAGAATCGTTGAAAATCATGAAAATGTTCCGCAACATAAAGGTCAAGGAAAAGGATATCGATGACCTTCTCGAGAAACAAAGACAGGAGCTTACCACAGATGTCCTTAAGGAGGAACGGTGCTCTTTCGGCAAGGAGAAGGAGGACGCAGATACGACAACGGCAGAAATTAAGGAAATGCTACTTTCGTATCATGAATTGGCGGAATTTATAGAAAAGAAACACCGCGAAAAATTACGATAAATAATATTAAGAACAGAGCTGTTAAGTAAAAATTTACAAATAGTTTTTATTATTCGGCAGAATATACCAAAACTGGTGTGCTAGGAAATCCTTAATCCACGGAGTTTCAAAGAATGCTAATTCTTCTCATCAGAGGAAAAACTGTTAGCAAAATAATCAGATAGTCACGCTAAAATTTTAACATTTCTATGTATTTGCTGGTTACTGCATAGGATGGAACTATGGGTTTTAGTCACAAAACTTTAAAAAAAAAACATGTGAATGTAAATATGGAAAACAGTTCATGCGAACAGTTCATTCAGAGTTTCACATTAAGGCAAAAAAAGTCCAGTGTAATGGAGGTTATCAGTTGCAGGTAAATGAACAACAACAACCGGTGCTCGCCTCATTAATCCAAGTTGAAAAACAAAACGTCAGAAACTGGAGTTTAAAAATTTGAAGACAACCAAAACAATGCTTCCAATTGGACTGGGTGGAAAATAAAATATCTGATTATTTTGCAAACAGTTTTTCCTCTGATGAGAAAAGTTAGCATTCTCTGAAACTCCGCGGATTAAGGATTTCCTAGCACACCGGTTTTGGAGTATTCTGCCAATTTGTAAATTTCTACTTTACAGCTTTGTTTTAACTATATATATATATATATATATATATATATATATATATATATATATATATATATATATACATACATGTATATACATATATATACATATATATACACATATATATACATATATATACATACATGTATATACATATATATATATACATACACATATATATACACATATATATATACATATATATATACATATACACACATATATACATACATATAACAAATAAATGAAAATAGCCTACATTTCAAATTTCAAAATGTTGTCCATCTTACAATTTATTCCTTTACGTACGTTGATATGCACAATTATTCACACTACCTGATTCGTAGCGCAAAAATCATTAATTTAATTATTATATGAATCATTGAATATATTCTCCCCTTCACTCATCAGGAGTAAAAGCAAAATAAATGCATATGGATGATTAAAAAATCCGAATGTTGGGAGAGAACTTGCAATTAGCTTTTTATTAAAGGAATAAATTGTAAGATGGTCAACATCTTGGCATTTGGAATACAGAGTTTTGTAATTTATTTGTTATATGCTCTGTAATTACAGTGAGCTTCATAAATTAAAGGGTTGGTATAAATAAAAGGTGAAATATAATTGAAAGACATATTTCTATATATCTGTCTGTCTGTCTGTCTGTCTATCTATCTATCTATCTATCCATCTATCTATCTATATATATATATATACATATATAAAGATAAATAAATAAATATATATTTACATATATAAATATATGTTTGTGTATATTTACATATATAAATATGTGCGTGTACATATATATATATATATATATATATATATATATATATATATATATATATATATATATATATATATAAAAGCAATAAACATTTATCTGAGAAGACTTAACAAAAGGATGCAAAGTTGAAGGTAAAAAGTTTCCCAGAAAAAATGCCGAATAGGGCAAGTTTCGTGTGAATATATAAGTGCGTTAATAACTTTAATAAAGACATGTAAGAAACGTTGGCTCCATATTTTTGCACTTAAAAAAATGTCATTTATTTCCGACTGGCGTCA